>NC_056739.1:504470244-504486607 GCF_019279795.1 Protopterus annectens
CTACTCATCTTCCAACCCACCAAAAATACTCAAAACAACTCTCACTTTAACATCACGGCAAAAGTCAACACCACTATATACCCAACTGAACACACCAAATTGCTAGGAGTGGAAATAGACAATAAACTAAAATTTGACATTCGCATATCCATGACTATAAAAAAAGTCCACAAAAAACTAGGAGCGTTATACAGAAATAAACAATTTCTCACCAAAGCAGCAAAGATTTCAATAGCAAATTCCCACCTTATCTCCACCCTACTTTATGCCTCTCCAATGTATACCATCCTAAGGCAATGTGATCTAAACAAGCTAGAGACCTGCTACAACAAAATCACCAAATTCGCCACAGGGGCATCCTACCGTAGTCACCACTGTCTCTCACTTGCTGAACTGGGCTGGCTTGAACTCCCTCAACTCCCTCAGTGGTATCAACTCTCACTCGTCCCAAACTAGTAAACCATCCACTAAATGTCCCATCCCTCCAGAATCTACTCCAACCCTATTGCACCACCAGACCACTAACATCCAGCAGCAAAAATCACTTGCAGATCACTAAAGCCAATAACTCTGCTGGTGAAGCACTATTCTCTTGCGCCATAACCAAATTATGGAATTCACTCCCACCCACAATTACCTCCATACCATCATGCACCCACTTCAAAACTTTACTAAAAGTGCAAATAAAAACATGCTGGCTATGCCCTTGCAACTCCCACTCTAATATCATCCACCCCATCCAACCACTACCTTTCTTTCCACTCCATTAACTACCTTGATTATAGCAAGCTCAGATGCTCATAAGCCAGTACTTATTATACAGCACGAACTTCTTCTTCTTGTAACATTTGTTAATGTCTGGTATGCACTTCACAGATAAAGATTCTAGTTGTCTACTGATGTACTACGTTCTTCATCTGTAAATATGTTGTAAGTAATTGCTATGTAAATTGTTAATCACTATGTAATCCAATGTAAATACTGTCTGTTTATTTTAACTGTGGAGCTTTTCTCCTCGGGCCTCTGCTGAAAATGGACCTACGTCCAGTCGGACACTCCCGGTCAACAAATTTAAATAAATAAATAAATAAAACTAGGGCAGGAAGTACATTTCCCCAGGTATACTACATGTTGGGTCTGACAGTTTCCTCTGTTGAAAAATATTCTACTTTTAATATTATTTTCCAGACATATGCTTTCTACCTGTTTTATATGAAGTGCTCACGCACATTATTATACATATTTATTATTTTTATTATTGTACATACAGTGTGGGTTTACGTGTATTACAACGAAGAGAATGCAGCAATGTTTATATGCTTTTAAAACTTAATTGACTGTATAATTGATCAGGTGGTTCACAGGGCGGGTATTTTAAAGTATTTAAAGTGAAGGAATGGAACTACCAAGTGTTCTGATGAAATCTACGTTGTGTAGATGAAAGCGCTCAACAGTTTTTAGTGTATCAATAAATAAGGAAATTCGGAACTTTTTGGACTGTGGTTTTTGTCCTGGGGAATTGTTTTTGGTCGTGATTGTGCAACATTTTGAAAGAGAAACTGAGTGCAAAAAATAAAAAAAAAATGTTTAACATCAGGATCTAAGCATACAACATCAGGTGAGAGACAAAAAATATAAGAAATGGAAACAACTTTAAAAATTGAAATAAGCTGGACAAACAGATTAAGCATAGTGTGAGACAAGAACAAGAAAAATTTGAAGAAAATGTATATAAAGATATTGAGCATAATAGGAAACCCTTTTATAGATACATAAAATATGGAGGGAGTAAAGACACACAAATTGATAAACTGTGTGCAGACTTTAAAATTTATTCTCAGACACAGCAGGTTATAGATATATTTACAAAATCTTATGCAGAACTGTTTGGCTCCACAAAAGGGGTGGTAAGTTGTCCTAGTGACATCCAGGTAACTCCAGATACTGGAATCATATTAGATTATATTGAAAAAAGACCTTCTTAAACTTGATCCAAATAAAGCTCAGTGAGGAGATGGAATTAGTAAAAATGACCTGAGAACACTTCAGCAGGAACTTACAGTACCATTGCATCTATTATTCACTAGGCCATATAAATATGGGGAGATTCCTCAAGATTGGAGACATGCACTTATTAAACCTGTCTTTAAGGGAAAGGAGAGCAGGACAAACCCAGAATCATATAGACCCTTAAGTCTACTTTCATGTTGTGGAAAAATAATGGAGAAGGTAATATTGGATAAGTTATTGTCAGAACAAGATAGGTTGGGTCTTGAAACAATATATCAGCATGCATATGTTGAAAACAGATCGATTACCATCTGTAACATGATGTTCTATAACAGTATAATAACAGCTATGAATGAAGAATTTGTGCTGTGATGTAATTCATATAGGTTTAACTTCAGCATTTGACAGGGTCATACACATAACACTGATCAATAGATTAGTACAACTAGGTATTGATGTACTCTTGATAAGACGGATAGCTGCATGGCTTACAAATAGGACATGCAAGTATCATACAGCAACTGGACAGGCAAAATTCTTTGTTACAGTCAGAATGTCCCACAGGGCTCTGTCCTAGGCTCTTTATTATTTAGATTGTATCTTTCAGATATAACTTTTTCATCTGAGGTGTTCTACTGTCTATATGCAGATGACCTGAAGTTGGGTAAACTGATTACATGTGTTACAGATAAGGCATGTTTGCAAAATAACTTGACTAAATTGACCATTTGGGCGCAGGAGAATAATATGCTGAGAAATGCATCAAAAACTAAGCATATGAGATTTGTTAGGCATAAACCGAAAGGTGAATATTTAATACAGCACACAGTGATTTAAACTCTAGACTCATTTAAGGACCTGGGTATATCGGTAGATTCAGCTATGAATTTTACTAATCATATCAACCAATTGGTTAATGATAGTTATGGAAGTATAGATTGTATAAAAATATTTATAAAGTCTAGGAAATCAAAAATAATGAAGTCATTGTTAGTTACATTAGACCCACACTTGAGTATGGAATAACAATATGAAAGCCCTATAAGAAAACAAGCATGAGTCACCTGGAAAGAGTATAACAGAAAGATACCGAGGGTATCCATGGATGTGAAAATTTAAATTATTATGAAATACTAAAATATCTGAACTTGTACAGTGCCTCTTACAGATATCTAAGAGGAGATCTTATTCAGGTATATAGGGCATTTAGTGACAACTACTTCTGGGAATGTCTGAGGTTAACAAAAAGTACTAGGCAATCATCAAACAACTTATGTAGAAGATTCTATAGGAATGAGGTGTACTAACTGGTTCTCTGACAGAGTAGCTGATGCATGGAACAGACTACCAAATTACATTAACGCAAGTACTACTTTAGATATTTTTAAGAACAGTCTGGGTACTTATTATGGGAACAAGTGTTTTGGTATATTGGCAAACTAGAAGGGCATTAATGCCCGTGCTTGAAATATTTGTATGTATGTATATTAGACAAGGAATATAGCAAATATATATGACAGTCACTACTTACAACAATATCCCGTTTCCTTCATCACGTATGCCATTACATGGATACCTCAACTGTCCTTACTTTCATTTTAAATCTATCACTGAAAAAGAATTTAGGGGAAGATTACTGAAAATTCCTACAATAACTAAGTTCACTTCAAGAAAATGTATCCTCTCATACTGAAACTAAGCAAACGTAACTTAGCAGCCCACTCACCTGCATTTTTAACTTGTAACTGACAACAAAATCTGTTTCCAGGTGTAGAATATGACCTCTATATACACAAACAATACAGCTTTCCTTCCAGATATCATACCATCAGCCATTTTTTGCTCATCTGAACTATTCACAACAATATCAAACAAGGTAAACTAATTGGCACTCAACTTATAATCTAAAATGAGCATTTGAATGTGTAAACTATACTTTAGTACTAAATAAGCTTAAGAAATTCATTTTTTTCTGAGGAAGTTTACTTCTGGTTTAATAAATATCTTAGTATTAGAACTTTCACTATAGGCCCCATCTCCACTAGCCACAATCCCTTCCCCACAACATAGGACTCTCTTAAGGTTAAATCCTAGCCCCCTTACTTGTCTCCATATTTATTAATGATTTCCCATAGGAACTGCCGTGTACTCAGATGACATTGTCATCACCAGAGGCTCATCAAGCAATCAGTTAAAAGTATCCCTTCAACAAGATTTTAAACTTCTCTGGAACTGGATGACTCAGAATAAGTGCTTCTAACCACAAAATGTCCACAGCAGTGCTAGCTGGCACAACTTGAAGGTTTGCTTTAGTACTTCCTCTACAAATACATGACTTCTTCTAACAGTAACTGCCATGCATAACCCAACAGAAATATCTTGGCATCAACTTAGGTCACTTTCTTTCTCTCTCTCTCATTTTCTTTCCCCATGTTGAAATTCAAACATAAAGGTTCTCAGTACAGCTAATACTATCATATATCAGTTACTGCTTTCTAACCAAAGAAGATATACAAGACATGCCAATTTCTGTTCAAATACATAGATTACAAGGCCCTATCTGCACTTTCCTTACATTCTCTCAAAGCACTCAAATCCTTCAAAAAGGCAGAAAATAATATCTTACGATTTGTGCATTTCAGCCTAGCACAGGAACCCCCTAGTCGCACCATCACAAAATGCAGCTGCAATGACTGCTATCCATACAGAAGGCATAGCTACTTCCTGCTAAATACCATCACTTAAAAAATCATTAATGAACTCAAACAATCCCTGCACTTTATATGCTCAAATTACTCTCGCTCTACCAAGAAGACAGATGGAAACCTGCTTGTTATGCTCCCTTTCAGTCTAACAATGACAAAGAGATCCTTGCTAAACTTATACTGCAATCCTGGAACAAAGTGCCACAGTACATCAGATCTATTACTGCACTCTTGGATGTCTGGAAATCCCTGAAGAAACACATAAAAGAAACCCATCAATGACACTGATTCAGCAATCATAGCTAAACAACACCCTTTGCCCACCATCTACAACTTAGGACTTAGCACCCCCTCACTCATTGGAACTTAATCATTGTGCACACTAACTTGAAGGACTGTCTCTTACTTCTCGACTGTTCTATACACTACCAACCACTCAAACTCTCTGCCTATAGCAAGATATTGTAACTCTCAACCTCTTAGCACAGGAAAATTGGACCAAGGCAAAAATAAATGGGGACAAAGACCCAAAATATGGTCAGATTTTAAATATTGGTCTCATAAACTTAGAATTAGTTGCTATAATAAAAGGTTTTGTGTTACCATGGATTTTCTGAGGGATATGAAGTTTGAAACTTAAATGCTTGCCATTATTTAGTTAATTCAGTCTTCAACAATTTGCCAGAGACCCCCAAATTTTATTAGGAACAGACCAAAAATATAACACAAAATTCTGGACATTTTGTGAAAATCTGGAGAGTTGAGAGCTATGTAAGATATCTTGACTTGCTCACATTTCCCTAACTCCCACCTAACAATTCTTTCCACTGTATTCCTCCTTTGTGTACATTTCTTTAATCAAGCCTGCACCCTGCTGACATATCTCAATGCATCCAACTATTTTAGTCCTACTCATATACTGAATGATGTATTGTATACATATGTATGAAGAATGGGTCTATGTTCAGCGATAAAAAAAAAATAAATAAAATAAAAAATACATAAAAACAGTGCATTACCAAACATGTCTTACTTTGAAAATACATTCATTGAATGGTCAAAGTTGGCCAACATCTCAAAAGCAACCAACCAAGGAGGGGTCTTTGCCCCCACACTCCCCAACTATATATACCAACTCCAAGATCACACTACAGTGGGGAATCGGGCAAATTTAAAAAGTTTCCTTCAGTTACCTTACGCATCACAATACTTCTTGGTTGTTGGCCAACTATGGCCATTCAAAGAATTTATTTTTGAAGTAAGATGTGTCCAGTAGTGCACTGTTTCAATGTTTTACATATGATATTTAGCAGTTCAATGACATTTTCTTTAATATATGAACACAGACCCATGAAGAATGTATTTGCATTTAATTTTATTGTGAATTGGCCTTTCTCTCTTCTTTATGTATAGCATTGGTTATTTTTCATTATTTATTTAGTTATTGCAAGGATGGCTTCCTGTAATGATGTTTTTCTTAAGGAAAACATGAAACTTGAAAATATATTCTATGATATGGGGTATCCAAGGAAATTGGTTAAGAGAACCAGTAAGGAAGTTACTAAAGCCAGAGACTCTAGGTACAAACCCATTTTAGGGGTTATATTAACTGTTAGTAACCTGGGGGCTTCACCAAGTGAAACAAAATGTGAAAACAACTTTGAGAGAGCTTTCATATTGCAGTAAAATAGTTGAGCTAAATACATGAAAGAATCTATTTAAAAATGGAATATTTTTAGAGCTAAGAGCTCAGTTTACATTAGTGTATGTGAATACCATACATTTGTTTTCAAACCAGCAAATAATCTTAAGTCTTTTTTGTAAAAAAGTAAGGTAGGCCAACATCATGTGGTTGGTGGCCCCTAAGGTAATATTTCAATGTAGATCCTGTAACCAATGTTCATTCATTATGAAGGGTAATCTAATAAATTGGACTTTAAATCTTATCCCTATCTTAGTTTACAAAGGGGCTTTTGTGGAAGTAAATGTTTAGTATATTTAGCTACATGTCACAAATGCCCCTGATTTTACATAGGCAAAACTTAAAGAACTCTACAAAAATGCATTTACGAACATTGTTTCAGCATTAAAAGAAAAAAAAACATCAGTTGTTATAAACATTCTGTGCAATGTGTGAATTTTTCCAAGTTTGGGTTTGGTATTCTTGAACTGATCCCCACAAACTCAAGTGGTGAGGTTAGAGTTTTACAAGTTGCTGTGGCAGCTCAGATTAGATCCTACAAGCCCCCCTGGGTCTTAATGAATTTGTGTCAATTAATTCAGTGTTACAATTATGGGCTGCTAAGTTTTGAAATAGTTAATGAAGAGACATATATTTTTACATATACTTTTTATTGGTATTATGTTATTTGTCTTGGACTACAAATTTAGTACAATCTTTTTGCAAAACAAAATGTGATTGTTTTTCTGAGTAGCATTTCATTGTAGTCTTATTGTTCTTTTGTTTTTTTTGTTTTTTTTTTAGAGCAGTGTTTCCATCCTTGGGACTTAAACTTTCCCCCTGGATCTGTTTTCTTAACTTTTCTTTGAAATAGTTTTTACTATTACTACTACTTTGAAATTGTTGACCCAAAAAGCACCATTTCTAGTGACCTCTGTTTCAGCAAGAATTTCTGAACATGAAGATCTTATGTGCAGGGAAGAATTTTGGTTTTACACCGTGACATAGTCAACTTGCATACAATTCCTTCCTTCCTTTGTGTATAACGTGATTACAGTACTATGATTAAATCAGAACCCAACAGTGGTGAAATGTGTGGTTCTAGTGTCAAATAAGTATAGTTTCCAACAACTGATGTACTGGCTTCACTCCCACTCAGGAGAAACATTTTCATTGGGAGAGGACTCCACCCTCACTTTTATCAGGTTGAGGTTTAAGACATCAGTTTGTGAGCTAGAATAATGCTTAAGGTGATAATCTCACAGACATAAGGTACATGGTTTATCACCTTTGGAAGGGAAATTGTCTGGGCTTAAAATGTCCCATAAGTGCAGCTAGCCTAGTACTTAACTATGAACTAAGGTTATATTCCTCATGCAGTTTTAAGAGGTTGAATATTAGTAAATTGTTAAAATATGTGCCTCACAGACACAAGGTACAGGGTTTGAGTCTCACCATTGAGAGAAGTTAGCTAGGCTTGGAATGGTCTACAAGTGCAGATAGTCTAGTACTTACCTATGAGTCTGTGAACCTATTTGCTTTCCAATTTTTTCCCTAATCCTCAGAATATAGGAAAGAGTTTTGTACACCTTGAATGCTTACAGACAACTCATATATGATATGTATAAAACCATGCACTAGAGGAAAAATTACCAACTTGTTTATTTTGCTTTTAACAGTCAATGTAATCTTGTCATTAAATAGGCTATTAGTTAATGTCTATATTATTGAATCACCTTCTACAATTCTGCTCATAGAAAGATGCTACAAGGCAAGATGATTCCCCACTCTACCGGTTCCTCAGCAGCTGCTACTGCCTTTAATGAAAGCATATATATGACATTTAGATATATATAGATATATATATAATTATATCTATATATATATATATATATATATATATATATATATACATATATCTACATTTAGATATATAGATAGCTAGATATATGCAGGAAATTTTAATGGCAGCCACTTTTTCTTTTCTCCATGCTTTCTCTAAACATTATAGAGTGGATGTCCTATTCAGGGTTAAGATAGGTTTTGTAATAGATATTCTGCAAGACCTCCTTCAACCAAGGAAATAACCAGCTTCCCAAAAGTTGTATATAGGCTTTACAAATTTGTTATTATTTATGTACTGGCATTTGTTTACCAGGAAAATCAGACTAGGTCAAAATTAACTATTTTCAGCAGAGGCCCTCAGAGAAAAGCTCCACATACAAGTAGTTCACTAAGGAAAAATAATACAGTTGTTCACGAATAGTAAAATACAAGTCAATGAAAATGAACAAAAATGCAAATAAAATGTAGAAATAACTAAGTGTAATACAAAATCTCTATCATGAAAATGAGTGGAAACTATAAACAGCAGAAAAATGTTTAAAATAAAACATTTGAATTTTTAAATACTAGAGGTGTGACATGTTCTTTAAGTATTTGGATTAAATATATAGATAGAAATTAGAGAAATAGACACGATTAATGAAGGGAAGAATATTGTGGTAAGAGAGCAAAGCCAAGACTTGGATAAGAATTCATTTGGTGTGCCTTTAAAGTCATGATGGTTTGAGTTTGATCTAATGGATAATGGTATAAAAGTCCAACTTTTGGCTAGAAACTATGAGTAAAGGCTGTGTCCAGTGGATTTATTTGGTTTGTGGCTGGTGCAGAGATATCTGTCATCTAATTGGAGAGGTTGGTTGTGATGGTAGCCGTGGAGACTGGTACTGATGGCAGGGCAGGTGATGGTAGTTGATATGTAATATTACGTATAGTAAGTAACTGTAAGTAAGTTAGGTGATGCAAAATTAAAGAGTTATTATTAAAGCTTCAATGCATAAGAAGAACATAACACTGTTATGTAAGTTACTATTATACCAGATGTTCAAATAGGATCATTGTTGCTGAATTTTATTTATTTATTTATTCATTTATCTATGTATCTATCTGTCTATCTTTGCTGACCAGGAAGGTTTGACTGGGATAGATACCATTTTTCAGCTGAGAGCCAAGGAGAAAAGCTTCAATATTTACATACATAGACAATGTACAGTATATTTTAATTTTCCACATTGTATATAATTGTTTCATCTCAGTTGCCTAAACATTTTTGCATTCATAATTAGCCGTAAGAGATGATTAATGCTAACCTTGCACAATACAATTTGAAACTATAGAAAGAAGAGAAAATAAGATATTGTCTGTGCTTTTGCATAAGATTGTAGCAGACAGAAATACAAAGAAAAACAAGAGAACATACAGATTGACATTTGGGTTGAAATTAGTGAGTAGTGGTATGATGAGGGAGAATGAGGATTAATTAGGAGTAGGTAGTTAGAAAACATAATCGGTTAAATGTTTGCAGTACTGAATAAAAGGGAAAGTGTAACAATCACCATACTGGAATTTAATGCATAGCAGCTATCATTTTTTTAAAGCTAATGCAGCTTTTATTTTCTTCTGGATTGGAAATTATCCTGGTGTAGAGCAAAAGCAGAGCCAAGTGGGATGGAGATGCTGTTTTAGTACACTTTTAATGCATGTGTTGTTTCTGTAAACTTTAACTGTAGTGGGATGGGGTTTCACAGTTTTAGGACACAGTGAGAGTAGTGTGAGTTTCTGGCACAGTGTTTTTTGAGCTACTTACAGCTGTATGGTAGTAATATGCTTTTTGGAGAAGGGCAACTATCTGGCTTCTAAACAAGTTTGTGTGCAGTCTTGAGTTGTGAGTAGGTTAGTTGATTTGGGGAGTGCTATCCAATTTAGGTCCTTTATGGGTGTGCAGTGGTGGGTTTTATGAGATGAACATGTGGCTAATCTCTCTAATTTATTATAGCATGCATTAGGTTCAAACTTGCAAGTATTGTTGGGATTAGTGAAGATATGCGATGTACACAACAGCGATCAGAGTAGGTAGGTTGCTGCTATGGATTTTCTTGTGGATACAGTAAGATATTGGTTTACTGTACAACAGGGAGCCTAGTTTATTTTTGTGTGTATTTTGTATTTTTATAGTTTGGAGAATATGTTTGTTGTATTTGACTTCATCATCTAAGAATACTCCAAGTAATTTGGCTTCTGTCACAGATTTGATTTTTGTATTGTAGATGTGACAATATGGAAATTGTTTTTTTTTTTCTTTTTAATATTAAACAGAGAGCATTGCTTTAAGCTTTCTTTTTTTTTTTTTGCATTTGGGAGTAGGTCTGCTTTGCTTAGCATATGAAAAGGACTCGGGTGATTTTCTGGAGGATTTATAGTCTCGGGGCAGAGTAGATGATAGTTGCATTATCTACATACTAAATTATATTTGCTTGTTTGTGGTGACATGGACTTTGTTTACAAATATATTAAATAGAAGGGGACCTAGTATTAATCCATATGGGACTCCAACTGTGACTGGATGGAAAGAAGAGAATTCTTGTTTCCATTGTACTGATTGTTATCTCTTCATGAAATAACTATGAGACCAGGTAAGAGGTAATTGATTTAGACTTTGGGAGGAATGTTTTGATGGGAACTGTGTCAAAGGCTTTTGACAGATCCAAGAAGAGTTCTGAAATAGGTTGCCATTATTTCTGATGTGCTAATAGGAGCAGTAATTGTGCTGTAACTGGGCAGAAGCCATGTTGGGTCATGAGCAGAAGACTATTTGCGGTAAGATACTTGAGAAGCTGGAATTCAATATATTTTTCTAATGTATTTGACAGTGGTGGTAGTATAGCTATGAGTCTATAGTTGGATAGGCCAGTCAAATTTCCACCTTTGTGGAGTGGACTTATGAAAAATTTCTTCCAGATAGTCGGGACATGGTTTTCTGCATTGCTCAGTTAATTAGCTCTAACAAGAAAGGCCAGAGTTTCAGAAGCAAGTTTTGGATACTCTTTTGGTAGGTTGTCTGCTGCTAAGGTTGTTGGTTTTTTTTAGGTATTTTTTATGGAGCTATATGGGACTGGTTGGAATGAGAAGGATATAATATTGTTATTTGATGAGGCTGGGGTAGTGAGGGTGGTGGGAAAGTTATGTTTAGTAAGAGAAATGATTAAGTTTCCAAAGTTGAACTAGGTGGCTATATTGTTTGGGTTGTTACTGATTGTTGGTGTGGGAGTAGTTGTATGGTCGGGGTGTAGTTCTTGTTTATGGAGAACTAAAATAGCTTGGGTTTATTTTAGTGTGTTGACTGAAAGTTGGTGAAACAGGATTTTTTTGTTGTTTATTAACTTTTTTTTTTTTACAAGATTTCTTAAGTATTTAAAGTTGGTAGCTGGAATGAGTTTTTCTCTTTGAAGAAGGATTTGTCTGGTGCCTTTTGTTAACCAGCTTCCAGGATTTGACCTGACTGTCTTAGTTCTGAGTGGTGAGTGGCTACTGAGTATGTTTGGGAAAGTATTATTGAAATGGGTTACAGCATCGTTTAGTGGCATGATCTTTAGGATATTGCAGTTGTAAAGTTTGTGGCCACCAACTTGAGCTAAAGTGATAGTACCAAGACACTGGTGTCTGCCAAGAACAGTCACACACAGATGTGCATGTGAGCATACATGCACACAGATAGACACACACACACACACACACACACACACACACACACACACACACACACACACACACACACACACACACACACACACACACACACAAATCCACATGTGTAACCCACATGTCTACACATCTTGTCATGAGATAGAGCATGGAAATGGCTGGAATAGTTAACAGTGGTGAGATGGGAGAAGTGTAAGATGGAAAAATATTTGCTGTATTTAGAATACTTTCTTTTTTTGGAATCTATTGTATTTCAAGACAGATCCTGATAGGCTTAGCCTGTCTTTAGTTTTCTCTTACTCCCAATGTGGATATTGCCAACATGTAGAAAGTTCAAATGTGGAAGTTCAGAACTTACACCTAATATATGGAAAGGTACAGATGAGAGGTCTACATATTCTGAGTACACAGAACAGTACAAAACTGTTTAGTTTTAATTGGTCAGTGGCTGTGGTTTTATTAATTACAAAATATTCTGCCTGGAACATTTACAATATAAGAGAATGACTTTTTTGTTCCTTGAGACAAGTCCTTGATTGGTTAGTCTCACACATATGTATGTTCTTTGTAATAAATGAGATTATTCTACACTTCCAAACTGTGTTGCATGAAGTTGTTTTCATCATAGTAGTTGGTGCCATAAATTCTCAGATTTTTCAAGCCACTTGTGATTTGCTGTTGCAGAAATCACCTTTGGGCCCATTTTTGCCAGGTATTCAGTCTGGATCATTTCTGGTGTGCTAGCACACAACTATATTTTCTACCTTAACCAGAGTAAGAACAATCTTTGCAAAACATTATTAATTGTATCATAAAACCCAACGACTGCTGCAACAACAGGTTAATGCCTCTCTTCAGCGATAAATGTAAATAAAATCAACCAGAATAAATGCTTTAAGTGAGGCAATGGTGCTTCCTAGTACATCCAAGCAACGACAGATCAGTCCATATAAAAAACAGTTTTATTTTATAAAAAACAGATAAGTGCTTTCACTACAAGAGCTTCGTCAGATCTATGATAAAAACACTGAAAACCAGGGTATAAAAGCAGTATTAATTAATCTATCAACCTATCTAATGAAAGGTCTAATCAAGCCTTAAAGAAGCACTGATGTTATCAAAAAATATAAATATAAATTCTCACACAAACAAGTATATAAATAAATTGATGTGGACTACATAAATTCATATGTAAAGACATAATTAACCAAACATATCTATAAATACAAATACTTATATATTAAAATACTTATATATTAAAGTACACATGAAAATATGCAAAATAATATTTCAATTCACTTTATATTCCTACGCTGCTTCAATCTGGGTTTTATTGAGGCTCGTTCATTGAGACCTGATCCAGAATCTGCTCTCAATAAAATTATCCATTCACATTCCCTACTCTCAGTGTAGTTCACAACATCACCTCCTCTCTTATTTGGTGTGATAACTTCTAAAACCTTAACAGAGAAAGTGTGTCCTTCTCCAAACAGAGTAACATGTTTTGCTAAAGCATTACTTTGTGTTCCTTTCCTAATGTGGTATATATACTCTCTCATTCTGTCACGCAGGTCTCAATGAACGAGCCTCAATAAAACCCAGATTGAAGCAGCGTAGGAATATAAAGTGAATTGATATATAAGTATTTTAATGTATAAGTATTTGTATTTATAGATATGTTTGGTTAATTATGTCTTTACATATGAATTTATGTAGTCCACATCAATTTATTTATATACTTGTTTGTGTGAGAATTTATATTTATATTTTTTGATAACATCAGTGCTTCTTTAAGGCTTGATTAGACCTTTCATTAAATAGGTTGATTGATTAATTAATACTGCTTTTATACCCTGGTTTTCAGTGGTTTTATCATAGATCTGACGAAGCTCTTGTAGTGAAAGCGCTTATCTGTTTTTTATAAAATAAAACTGTTTTTTATATGGACTGATCTGTCATTGCTTGGATGTACTAGGAAGCACCATTGCCTCACTTAAAGCATTTATTCTGGTTGATTTTATTTACATTTATCGCTGAAGAGAGGCATTAACCTGTTGTTGCAGCAGTTGTTGGGTTTTATGCTTTTTTATATATTTTGTCTTGCTGCCATCAGGGGTGAATTCTGGTTTTGATATGCCTGACATTGAGTTGGAATATGTCCCGCGAGGTGAAAACCGAGGGAGTGAAGCATTACAAAAAAGATTTCGCCAATACCTTCAAGGTACAACTAACATTTCTTGGTATATTGAGGATACGGCGAGTCCTGATGACGTTAATGGTGAGTCCGTTGACTCTGATAGACTGTATAAGCTACTACTACAAGCATACCTTTCCTATGCTCACTGCATTCACTCTCCTTGCATATCTTACATCCTACCAAAGCTCCATCATTCCCCCACTCAACCACTACCACTGTACTACTACTCACACCACCACTCATGTCTCACCCACACTCAGCTCCCCTCCCACCAGCTCAAGAACCATCCCTATGCACCCCCCACATATTCTACCAACTATATTACTCAAACGTGAAAGCATCCCCTACAACTTCTAACATAGTAACCTCCCACCATACCTATTACCCACAGAGCAATAAATCATCAAAGGTCCCTCTTATATAAAAAACATATTCAAAAACTGAGAAAACTAATAATCTCATGCTTACTTCAAAACTAGCCCTAAGTGGGAGACATCCACCCCAACTCCTGGGTCTCTACCATCTCCAACTCCACCTTCATAATTGGACTAGAAACTACACACTTCTCCCATATTACAGCCAATAGAAAGCTGAAGTGACTTCCTTTCTACTATGTCTAAATATTAGAAGTATATCCAACAAAGTCCATGAACTCCATGCCACCATAGACTTGTACTCCCCAGATATAGTCATCCTGACCGAAACCCGGCAAAACCTCACATTACCAGTGAGAAAATACTCCCTACAGGTTACAGCATATTAAGAGTAGCCTGGCTAAACAAAAAAGGAGGTGGAGTAGCTATAATATTTAAACAGTGTCTAAACATCCAGATCTTAAAATCATCAGCTCCACAAATAGGCAATGAAGAAATAATGTATAACAACCTCAAAATTAACCAAAACAAAACCATCAACATACATTTTATGCTACCCTCACCTGGCCAAAACATCCCTCCCCTAGAAAACCTCAGCTGGTCTACCCACCATCTCCCCAAGAAACTATCATCTTAGGTGATTCTTTCTAATATTGACTTGTGGGTAATCATGTTCTGGCAACAATCCAACCCATCATGTACACCTTCATGGCTTCACTCATCTAGGTCCAGTCACCAACCAGGATAAATAGAAACTCCCACCAAGCTAACGCTACTCCTGGATTGGATACTAGTCAGTAAGAGCTCCCCAGTCATATATGCACAGGCTTGCTTATCTTGGGGATATCCCCTCAGTAATCACTCCCCAACATTCCTACTCAAAAAAATACCTATACCAAGCTAAACCTGTCATCTACCACAACAATGCAAAAACTAAACTTTAAACTCCACCTCACATTCATCTCATCCCTCAAAAGAATGTAACTCGGCATCCCTAAAGTACCTCAGTCTAGATAATGCAGTTGAATTTTTTAATACTACCTTCCTGAACATCTTTAATTACCATGCCCCCATAAGATTCTCCAGAATCAAAGCACGACCACCCTCCCATGGCTAGCAGAAACCACTAAGTCAGAAATGAAACAACAGGGCTAAAGCCTGGGAGCACTGGCGCAAAACCACAACCCCCTCAGCTAGACAGAAATTCCTAGAACTACGCGAATAGAGTCAAAAGCTAATAAAACAGGGACAAATCCTAATACTACCAGTCTGTCCTCTAGACTCCTCACAACACAGCCCCAAACACCCTGCTTGGTCCTCCATAAACTCCATCCTCCACCCAGGTAAAGTCAATACCCTCCTCCTAACATCCCTCACTCCTCAGAAAAATATTGCTACCTCATTCAACACCAGTACTTCCCACCCAAACCATAATACTATCACTAGAAGCTAAACAAATACAACAACTCCCCCAACCCACACCTTCCAATAGGAAACTCCCCCCTGCCTTCTCTTTTTTTTCTGTACCTACCTCCCAACAAAAAAAAACTCTTAACTAAACTTTAAACCCACAAAATTAGCAGCAGACAGCCTCCCAAGTGAATACCTACAAATTGCAGCTGATGCTCTGGCCTTACCCAGCATCCATCTTGATTAACCCATCTCTGTCAGAAAGTTACGCTCCCACACTGTGGAAAGGATCACATATAATTCACCTCCACAAAGGCGGACCTCCTCCACAGAACTAACCAATTATCCGCCCATAGCTATTCTCTCTCCACTTCCAAAATACTAGAGAGATGCATACACTCTCTGGTCCTCAGATTACCTCCTTTACTACCAACCTCCTTTC
>NC_056739.1:504487107-504564607 GCF_019279795.1 Protopterus annectens
TTGCTAGATAGATGCCTGGATGGCTTTGTCAAGGTTTTTATCAGCACATGAAGGTTGTTATGTTGTTTTCCTATTAAATGATAGTATGTGGTTTGGAGAAATTAGCCCTAGTATATGTAAATCTATACATCTCTCAAATGAAGACTCATTATGTGGCAGAAATAGAGGGTTCTCAGTAAACACGAGGTAAATGTCTACACTGTCTTACTATGCCTACTGCTAATGGACTGGCTATGAAAGAGGATATAGCAAGATGTGAGCCCATGGTGGTAGAATGTGCTATATGCATACTAAGTTTAGGGAGGGGTGGTTTGTGAATGAAACTTCACTATCTGAATAAATACATGGACAGTAATAGCAGGAGACAGCAAAGGAACAGTTAACTACTTAGATACTACCTAGAGACTGGCAATAGGCACACATAAAGAATGTTTTGCAAGAAACAGATAAATATGAAAAAAAGACATTTAGAATATCAAACTATTCCAAATTACAAAAGATATATACATCACTTGTAATAACACAACATAAAAACAAAAAATTATCAATCTAATTATTTATGCAGCTGTTGTTTACCAAATTGTATTACACAAATCAGTAAAATTTAATCACACCAGTGCCATGACTACAGAAAATAAAGGCCTGACTCCTGCTCAGGTGATACGGATTCAAGTAGCTGCACATTTGCTTGACAGAGATTGGAGGAAGGGTGGGCATATCTATGTATATCTATGTTCTATGAGGGGAGAAAGAATACAGAGAGTTCTATGCACTTCCACTATTCCTCGGAGGAGGTGTAACCAGGCAGTGGATATGCCTGAAAGCTGGATATAACCTCACCAAGCCACCAGTAGTTGTTAGCTTTTAAAACAAGCTTGTGGGTACATAACACTCATGGGGGGAAGGGTATTGTGGGCCACTATGGTGATGTGGCTTGCTTGTTCTCCCCCATGGGGTGGGATTTGCCCATTTCAAATACTGTCATTGCTGGGATGCTAGCAACTGTACAAAGCACCTTCCTGGCTGTCTGAATGATTGCTCCTTCAGACAGTTCTTACCTTGGCTTTAAGTGAAACTTCAAAGAAGGCAAATGAATGGAGACTTTTGGTCAAGGGGAGTCTTTATGGTTAGAAGGGATAAGTACAAAAATAAAGAAAAAAAAAACAAGTGTGATAAAACCACTCTGTAGAGTAGAACTATACACAGACCGATGAAGAGGAGAAGAACAGGTAAAAGGATTAAGGACAGATACAATGACTGCTTCAGGAAATCAAGAACAACAAAAAAAAATAACTGTGCAAAATTGTTAGCACAGATGCCTAGGTGGCCACAGGGCTAAAATAAAGAAGGATAACATCACCTGCAGCAATACAAGCTAGTAAAAATAGTAAGAGTAATAAAACAAGATTATAAGTATATAAAAAGTACAATAAAACAATATTTCATTATGTGGGATAATAAAAACAATGTGCATTTTAAATAACATATATTAACATTTATTTTTCAGCATTAACAAGAATGAATAAAAATAATTTATATATGAATGTTCTCTTAAATTATTTTTCAAGAAGTTACCATTAAACTATTGTCTGTACAGTTATATATTTGATACAATTACAATTTCCCAATATGATGTGGTTTATTTTGGTATGATAGTTAACAAACTCCAAAAATAACAAACTCTGTGACAGTTATCTAGGCTAGAATGGGCACTCCAACTAGTTTAATACCATTGAATTGTTTGCAACAGCTGCTATACTTGCCAAGGAGTTCTATTTTAATATAAATAAGTGGTCAATTAGTATAATCAAACTGTAAAGTAAAAGGAGGAAAAACTTAAATCATAAAGTAAATCGAGAACTCCTCTTGACAAAGATCACATCTGCATTATTAGCAGGAAATCTAAAATCTTCTCGTAGTGCTTGTAGGGTAAATCATGAACTTAAAAGGATCCTCGAGGACAATCATAAGACCTTCTTTATTTACTTTAGAAAACCGAGAAACAGGCTGTAACAGTGTTCAGACCTAATGTGAAAGGCACCACCTTCATAGATATGTCTCTCAGAGACTACTACTCCTCTGGAATAGGCTACCAATTCACATCAAACAGAGCCCCTCTATGACCCTGTTTAAGCATAGCCCGGATGACTGGATGGGAAACCATAAATTCCTGCCAGGGATTTCACCTCGATACTCCTAGATATGGACAGTCATTTCTAACTAAGATCTTGAATTTAGGCAAGATCTTTTATACTGGGTTTTTCTAGTATTATATTGGGTACTCATGGTTAGGCTTATAAAGACCTTCAAGTCAATAGCCTAGTAACCACTTATAAACTTATGAACCTATAAAGAAATATGTTTTAGCAAGTTACTGTACATTCCTGTAACGCATAATATACGGTTTGCAACATGTACTTCCACACAAAGGAATTTTACCAATTCTGAAATCTTAATACCTTCACTCAAATGAAAGAGTTGTTTATTTAGAAAAAATAACTATTCATTTTCTCTGAGGTACTGTGACTTCAGAGTAATTAGTGTGGGTGCAAGACTTGATGTGTTTCCCTGCAGAAGTGCATTTGTTTTCTTATTTTGAGTATTAAATATTTTATTAGAACTGTGGTAATCTCACATTTCTATGACTCATTAAACAAACATGCACTGTCTCTTTGCTATATCGTATTTTCGTATTTTACTTCCTCCTTATTGTTACATAACTCTACAGCCTGAATTCTTATTTTCTTAAGAAGATAACACTGCTGGGCTTCTAATGTATCATTTAGTGGTCTGGAAAATAAAAATATACTGTGGCATATTTAACATTTGATAGTTAATGCACTTTGTCAGACGGCTTAGAAAACATTACATTACATAGAGTTCTTAATGTCCTTAGCTCAAATATGTAATATGAGGGAAGTGTCAGGTTAATGAGTTTCAATGAGGTTTCATTAATACTTCTGCTAATTCACTTTATAATAGGAAATGGTAGAGATCTTTATTTTTAAAAGCATTCAGAAGATCTGATGTTTACTTACTGTAAGTTCTAGTGGCAGTTTACATTCATTATAACTGCTGTCATCTGAAACCACTAACTATGATATCTCACAGCATTACTTATGTAAATTAAGTCATCTTAGTAATTTCACTTTGCAATGCTAAATTATTTCATAAGTAAATTCAATACGTGAAATGTTGGCTATGTATGAAAAGTTATATCTTCTACAGAATTTTGCATACTAAGACACATTCAACTATCATATGAATATAACTCCTTTGTAATTACATTTACTGAGTCTGAGTCTGTGTTTCACATGTTCAATATTCTAAAAATATTTGGTTTCAGAGATGATGGTCCCATTCATTGATATTCAGATACCTATTTTCCTTAAGGATCCATTGTCAATGCTTGCTTTATCTTAGTTGGGACTGTGCTATTAGAACAATGAAAGTCCAAAATAGCGAACGGCCTAAAGTTAAAAAATGCAGGACTTCGAACTTGCTATTGTGCAGGGCTACACCCCCCCTCCACACCCCCTGCTAAATATATATACCAACTCCAAGATTACACTGTAGTGAGGAAAGGGTAAATATTCCAATCTTTACTGTACCGCAATCTCACATAAAGCAGATCGAGATATGACATTTCCGACCTTTAGGTCGTTTGCTATTTTGAATTTTCAGTGTTCTAATAGGAACCCAGGACTGTGGGAGCCCTTGACTATTCCATTAAGCAATGGGTGTAAAGCAGTTATTATGACTGGATGGGATGTCAGTGAATGCATGAAACATTGACACATACAGGCAAACAATGAACATTTATCCAGTGCCATTTGACTAACCTGCATATCTTGTAGATGCCGATGAAACACAGGGTCTCCAATGAATACCCACACAGAAACAGGAAGGGCAAGCAAATTCCAGACAGACAGCATCTGAGAATCCCAAACACTGTGAAGCACCATACAAATATAAAATATTACTGACTTTTTTCTTTGTTATATCTAGTTACAATATTCTGCATTGTTTTTGGCACGTTTCTGGTCACCCTCATAAACAGTTTCTAGGTCCATTAGTTTCTCACACAGTTAAAACAAGGCATTTTATTTTATTCTGTCTGCCAACATGTATTCCCTAGTGTATCAATCTGGGGTTCACTTTACTTCATCCTTAAAATGCACACAAAATACAAAACTGCTCTGTACATAAAAAATATATGAAGCTAGCCCTTACAGCTGGTGTTTTACTGACTATTGTGGAACTGAAATAATCAACATTTTCAGTTTCAAAACTGTTTCATATCTATTTTAGTTTATACTTTTTATATTGCAGTAAAACTAATGGTTACCACATCTAGACTTTAGCGTTCTGTCAGGACAGCATAGAGAATTAAATCTTTAGCGATTTATGCACTGAATCTTGTACAGTGGTCCCTGGCTTCTCCTTCTCACAGCTGCATACTGAGCTGCTCTGAGCAAATCATGTAAACAGCTCAAAGTGCACAGATTATGTATTTATTTTATTTACTGACATTTCTTAACCGGGTTGGTCCATCTGGGCTTGTGGCCAATTTTCAGTGGAGACCGAGGAGAAAAGCTCCAACAATATTACACAGAAGTTTAAAAAATTAAGTAAGTGAGAAAGTATTGACAATAAATCATTTCAGTTAGAAAGTCAATTACACAAAGTTAAGGCACACTCAAGCTTGCAACAAAGACATCATATTTTTACAGAGTAACAATAATATTTACATATTTACAGCAAACGTTATTTTTTTCAACGGTGTATTTGATTTATTTAGTAGGTATACCCAAAAGTAGAGTACATTGGAAGTAGAGGGATGCTAGGAATAGGGGTGAGAAAAGGAGGGAAATGGGAGTTAAACAGGGCCTTGGCTGAGGCAGAGTTGGGAGTTAAATAGATGAAATCTGATTTTTTCTTAAAAGTGAGATGGGTGCATTATGGAATGTATATCTATTGGGAGTTTATTCCAAGTATGGGCAATGGAGTGTTTGTAAAGGAGTTTGCCTACTGCTTTTTTGGGTTGATAGATGTCAAGCAATTGCTGATTCAAGGTATGAAGAGTCCGAGGTGGACAATAGGTTGAGATGAGTGATGACAGTGCTGGACAGGATGCTGGTTTGCAGAGGATGGTGTGTAACATTTGGAATTGTGGCCGTAGTAGTAGTTGGGGGAATTCAAGCCACTGGAGTGAGTTAAGGGCCAGACAGTGATGTGAGTTGTATGGAGAGTTAGTGATAAATCTTGCTGTCTTGTGATATGTTTGTTGTAATTTGTGCAAGGTTGTAATTTGGATGCTGTTAAATACTGGTGCAGCATATAGTAGGGAGGGGAGGAGTAGAGCTTGCGCTAGGACTAGTCTAGAATTTGTGGTCAGAAATTTTTTGTTGTGATACAGTAGACGGAGCTTTTGGTGTGTCTTTTTTATACATTGGAAAAGGTGTAGGTTAAATTTGAGCTCATCATCAATGATGACTCCTAGGAGTTTTGTTTGAGCTTTGGGTAGGATTATAGTGTTGTTGGAGGAAGTGATAGCAAAGGTAGATTTATGGTGAGTGAGAGATCGTGGAA
The DNA here is from genome assembly GCF_019279795.1 of Protopterus annectens. Taxonomy (NCBI): domain Eukaryota; kingdom Metazoa; phylum Chordata; order Ceratodontiformes; family Protopteridae; genus Protopterus; species Protopterus annectens. The sequence continues at coordinate 504,492,700 of NC_056739.1, forward strand.
GAAAGAGAAGGAGTTTGGTCTTTTTAGGATGAAGGATGAGTAAATTATTGGACAACCATTGTTCTGTGGATAGAAAGGCCTGTTGGGTAGCAGTGTGGAGTTCAGATATGGTGTCAGAAATGGAGATGAGGGTAGAGTTGTCAGCATATTGGATGAGGCAGGACTGTTTACAGAAAGTATAGAGGTCATTAGTAAAGACATTAAACAGGAGGGGGTCCAGGATGGAACCTTGGGGTACCCAAGTTGGGACAGTTATAAATGGAGAAGAGGATGACAGCCATTTAATGGATTGTTGCCTGCAGGATAGGTAGCTAGAGAACCAGTTGAGGGAGGATGAAGATAGGTTGAGTTGAACAAGTTTAGATAGTAGTATGGGGTGGCTGACTGTGTCAAATGCTTTGGAGGAGTCAAGGAAAAGACTGGATATGAGTTTATTGTTATATTGGGCCTCTGCAATGGTATGTGTAAAAGATAAGAAGGCAGTGGTTGTGCTGTGGTTAGGAGGAAATCATGCTGAGTGTGGGGTGAGAAGGTTGTGCTGGAGAAGGCAACTCAGGAGCTGTGAGTGTATGCATTTTTTGAGGATTTTAGAGATTAGCCATTGAAAGAAACATGTGTGGTTATTTGGTCTTACACAGTTATGAAAAACTGTAATAGAAAAAAGTCACTTCACATTTCTCTTTTAAAAACAAATTTTCTCTTGAGGATGTTTACCTAGCTCTTACCCCTTAGAAATTAATTTGGCACAACTTTTAGTGAACAGGTAGCTAATGTTGTGAATCTACTTCTGGTGCTCTCTAACACTTTTCTTGACAGTGACTACTAACTTTGCTGCACTGTCACTTATCTAGTGCTATAAGTTCTACTCCCCTCCTTGAGTTGCTGAGCTAGGGATGGATTACCTTAAATCTGACTGAGATGAATTACAGTTGTTTTCTACTCATGCACGAAACAAATTTATCCAATTCCATCATCAAACTCTTTCTTGGCAACATACAGATATATGTCCACATCTATGCATTTCAAGACTATATTTATGAGAGTCTAATTATCCATTTTTATACCTAAAATAAACTATTAAGTCGTGGTTCCAAAAGAAACTCCTGTGGCAGACCATTAGTCACCTTTTTCAGCTGCTGCCTCCTTCCTTCCTATCACTTGTCCACCCATTTTAGCCTCCCCTTTTCACATACAAAACTTTCAATCAGGCTAACATCCTCTTTTTATGAACATTTAAAAATGTCTTCAGGAAATCAAGAATTGCCACATCTGTTGGTGTGTTTAATCCGATTATGCTTAAATGTGGTCACACAGCTGCACAGGGATAGATTGGAAGCACTGTAGAATTTTACCCTTCAGGAATAACATCAGCCTGTTCCCTGAGAATCACTTCCACTGCCTTGTTTGATGCTAAAACCTTTCTGGATCTGTCCTATATCTCACTACAGTAATGAAGTCTCAGCTTGAAGAGAAGTGTTGCAAACTTTCATAGGTGCGCTCTTCAGCATTACTGGAAGCTTGTTAAGCTCACTAGCTGGACTTCTTTCTATCCTTGAATTTTTAATTTTTCTTAAGCTTGTCTACTTCCTGCTCTATTGTAGTCACCTCACTAAATTCATATGGTCATTCTTCTCTTCCATCCACTTCTTAGGATTTGCCTGGCCCTTTTATTTTCTTGTTAATACCAAAATGCAGGTGATACTTTTATATTGTATTCATCTCCAGCAATTTCTCTGGAACCATTCATTGGTTTATCAAGATCAGTTTTACATTTTTCTCATCTCACCTATTTATCTTTCTTTGCCTTGCCATTTTAACCCCTTTCCATTTCTTCCTGCACATTCTATTTTATTAGTTTCTTCTCCCTAGATGTTTTGCTTTTAATCCTGTATAACTAGGCCTCTCCACCATCTCACCAAGACAGATTGCATAGCCCACAGGATTGCTTAACCACCCAATCCTTTATTTACCTTTTCTTACTCCTTTTACATTGTCTCCATAGTCTTCAACAGTATGTCTATCTAGGTAATCACTTGCATTCACTCTGGGTAGTGTAAGCATGTGATGTGGAATAACATATGTCTGATACATGTAAACAATGCTCATTGTAACCTAGAGTGAAGGGTGACAGGGTGTAGGTAGTCTGAGACTGTAAGTATAGCTGAATACTTTGTGGATGACAGCCAGTTAGTTTCAGACTAATCTCTTCACCATTTGGATGCACGATGAGGTTGACAAAGAAGTATTTCCCATTGCAAAGCAAAAATCTCCACCATTGAGTGATGCACTGTGCTAAAATACAGCTGGATGAGAGTGCTAGGTGTTCAGAAGTTCATAGAAATATACTAGGCTAATGACCATCAGGGCCTTTATAAGCCATCCAACCTACTTGTGTAACTGTGTATCTTTGGCATGTATTAGGAGGGGGTGTGTAAGTTAGGAAGTTTCTACAGCTTATGTGGGGTAGAGTATGTTAGTTTGGGCACTACTGAATGTCTCTGTCTATCAGAGACAAGGGAGCCAGACCCAAGGTGAATTTCTGATTTTCTATCCATTGGTTAAGGTTATGTTTAAATATGGATTGGAACGCAGTCTGCTTCACATGGATGGGGAGCCTTTTCCAAAGCATCGGGGTCCTCTGAGACACATATCTTTCTTTCCAGCATGTTTTATTCATGTCATAAGCAAAATTTAACTCCTTGGAGCTAGTGATCCTGATGTTGTTTGTGGATGTGCGAAATGTCCATAAAAGCTGAATCCAAGGATGCCTTGTATACCAGAGATATATCACCTCTCAGTAAGCAGTAGGATACTGAGTATAGAGACAGAGCTTTAAGCAAACCTGTATAGGATAATGTGTTTATACCCCTGATTCTCCTGAAAGGATCCTTTGCTGATATTCTGTCTGTTGCAAGTCTGGTTAGGTACACGCCGAAAGGTGTATAATATCCAATGATGGGTCTGATAAGAGATGAATCAAGTGACACTACGATGTCCTTGGACCTGGATGCCATGTCCTTACTTAAGTTGTGCAACATTAAATTAATTTCTTACCAGCTTGGCCACATGCTGGCCAAAGTCCAGATTACTGTCTACATATGTTCCCAGATCCCTAACTACTGGGTCAGCCCTTAGGGGGGGGTTCTTATCGATGGAGTACTTAGCCTAATGATAGTACAACATCCATAATCTCAGCCTATGTCCCACAGCAGGGCTGTAATAGTGAGGAGAAAAGTGCATTCACACAGCAGTTGCATGACCTAATAGATAAAGTAGGACAACATGAATTGGTGTTGATAATGAATGACCTGAATGCACATATCAGGACAGACAGAACAGGATAAGAGGATTGCCTGGTTCCATGTGGATTGTGCAACAGGAATAAAGAAGGAGAGGACATTCTAGACCTCTGCCTTGAAAATTCCTTGATTGTAAACAGCAAGTGGCTCAGAAAGAGAGATGGTCACAAAATCATACACAAACATAGCCAACATGCAACTCAGGCAGACTTCCTCCTAGTAAGAAAAGGGCATTAGGGTAGAAACAGTGATTGCAAAGTCAGCCTCAGTGAAACATTTGTCCCACAGCGTAAATTACTGGTTGCCAGAATCAGCTACAAGAAGAGGTCAGAGAAGGCTCTAAGGTCAACAGAGACCAGGCTGAAGACCTGGATGGTGACTGGAGAGAAAGCACAACAGTTCAAGGAATTGCTCGTGGCTCTAGTTCAAGAAGAAGAGGAAATAGGTAGAGATGAAGATAAATGGCAGCATCTCAAAACAGAATGTGTGAGAACTATAGAAGAGATGAGTGTCCAAGCCAGGTGTGGATATGAGGTATATAATGAAAGCTGGTGGTAGAATCCAGAGGTCCAGAAAGTCATCAAAAGAAAAAAGGAGTGCAGGAAAAAGTGGGAGATAGAAAAGACCGAACAGGATAGGAAGGAATACTGGTTGTCTAACAAAGACGCTAAGAAAGGAGTCACAATAGCAAAGAACAGGGCATGAGAGGCACTCTACCAGCTTCTGGAAAATAAGTCAAGAGATGGCACAAAGAAACTATATCAGGTTGCAAGGCAAAGAGAGAAAGATAAAGAAGAGATTCCAACACCCTACATAAGGGATGCCAGCAACAACCTGATCACCAGTTCACAGGACATCAGAGGCAGCTAAAAGGAGTACTCCTAGAATCATCTGAATGAAGAAATCCCCTAGAAACTTTACTGCCCTAGACACAGCCTACAGTGAGAGAAGAGGAGACCCCACCATGGAAGAAGTAAGAAAATGAAGTTAGGGAAAACAGTAGACTCAGATGAGGTCATGATGGTTTGATAAAGATGCTGGGTGATATAGGGGAGAAATGGTTCCTAAGGGTGCTTATAGCAATGTGGAGAGAAAGGTGTATTTAATATGACTGGAGAAGAGGCATACTAGTGCTGTTGTACAAGAACAAAGGGGACATCCACAACTGTGGGCAATACAGAGGATTCAAACTCCTGTCACATTCCATGAAAGTTCTGGAAATGGTGATTGATTAGTGCATATGTAGAGTAATAGAAACTAAGATGAGGGATGAGAGCTTGGATTCAGATCAGGATGTAGTAAAACTGACCCAATGTTTGCAATGAGACAGATAGTAGAGAAGAATCTAGAAATGAGGAAAGAGACTAACCGGACGTTCCTAGACTTAGAGAAAGCATATGGAAAGGCCCCCAAAAAGCTGATTTGGGCAGTCATGCTATGGTTCAAAATACCATAAATATTGGAAGAAACAATGTAAGTTATGTACAAGGACCCAAGAACTCAAGTGCAGACAGTGGTCAAGTCTTAGAGAAGGGTTCCCAGTGGGAGTGGGTGTGCACCAGCATTCAGCTCTGAACCCTCTGCTGTTCATACTGGTGATGGACTACAATGGCAGGCAAGTTTGAGAGGACAGATCCCCAAAATTGCTGTGTACAGATTATGTGGCACTACAGGCAGACTCTGAGCAAGAACTTCAGCAAAAGATAGGGGAATGTAATGCAAAACTGAGCACAGACAAGATAGTTATAATGGTAGTTACTGGTGGAGTTCAGAAGAAGCTGAGAATTGAGATAGAAGGCAAAACAATGGAACAGGTTAACAACTTCAAGTATCTGGGAGGGGTGGTTGAAGAGAAGGTAAGTTTGAATGAGGAGGTCAAAGTTTGAATCAAAGGGGCTGCAGCCAACTGGCACAGTATGTCAGCTGTAGTATATGACAGAAGAAGGCAAAAGAACTGAAAAGTAAAGTGTGAAAAACAGTGGTGTGACCAGACCAGTACTATGGTGTGATACATAAAACTAGGTAGTAAAGGCAGAGCAGTTGAGAAAGCTAGAGATGATGGAAATGAAGTGCCTGAGAAGGGTAGTAGGATGCACACTGTGGGACAGTTGAAGAAATGAGGACATAAGAGCAGAAGACAAAGTAGCTCCAATTGCAGAAAAGGTCAAAAAGAACAGATTACAGTTGTTCAGGTACATGTGCAAAAAAAGCAGAAGACAATATGTTGGAGATGATTAGAAACAGACAGGAAGAAGGCAAGAGGAAATGAGGTCATCCAGCAAAAGGTGGATGGATTGTGTGAGAGAAGACCTGTAACAGTGAGACATGAGTGTCGAAGAAGGTAGGATAGTGGCACTGCATCAGGAGTGATGGCAACAACTGACACAACACCTCAACCCCATATAGAGAATGGGAAAAGGGGGGGGGTTGAGGAAGATGATGATGCACCATTTTAACCACATGTGGTGCTAAATTATCCTTATCCCCCACAGGACATCTCCTCTCCAGAGAAGTGAGAGGCAGTCTCCTTGCAGTGGTAGCTCTGTTTGTACTTATGACCCCAAGTCTCCTAAACCAAAACAGTGTCTGAGAATCAGGGGTACAGGCAAAAAGGGCAGGGGCACAATAAGAGTATACCTCAAATAGAAACACCTCAGTGCACCCAGCAGGGGAAAAACACAAACCAGCAGGTCAACAAGTAATGGATTAAAAAGGCTGTAGTTTCCTTCGGGTCTATATTATGTTATCGAAATATGTGTTCAGCGAACATGTCTTCATCTACATAAAACATCGAACCCTGTAATTGCGGAATGGCCACTTCAGTGATTTTTTTTTCCCCAGGGGAAAAATGCTTGGCTATCATCAGGGATTTGCCCTTTTCCCCACTGTAGGGCCAACTCGGAGTTGGTATAATTAGTTAGGGTGGGTGTGGGGGCAAAGCCCCCCCCCCACTATGTAGGATTTGAATGTGTTTACTGTTTCTTTGGCCAAGAACTTTTTTCCCTGGGAAAAAAGTCACTGATGAGGCCATTTGGCGATTACTGGGTTCGATGTTTATATGCTGATGAAGACGTGTTTGCTGAGCACGTCTTTCAACAACATAATATAGACTCATTTCCTTCTGATATAGCAAAAAACAAAGTAGTAATATAACGACAATTTACTGGATAAATGCACCATAAAATTAACATGGTCATATCCCATAAAATAAGATGTAGAAAGAAGCAGTTTAAAATAATCAAATAAATAATAAACATGATAAAAAATCATACATATCATCTCTTTTAACATATGGAAATGACAAAACCTTGAATAATCAACAGAACCTGCCAGACCTCATATGCCTGACAGAGCCAGAGATATCAAAAACACAGCACATATGGTGAGATCAGCTACATTAAAGCAGCTGAGGATGTTTATAGATCAGCTAGTATAATAAGAGTCACCATAAGGCAGACTTCTTAGCAGTGAACAAGGAGTGTGAGTGATGGAGAAACAAAACAACAATTCTCTCCTTTCAGCAGTTGAACCAGGACAGGATCACAGCAGAAACAGATAACATAAGTCATCATAAGCAGATCTGATAATTTTCTTCAGAACAAAATGTCTAAGAAATGGAGAAGCAGCACAAACAGCTAATGTATCATTTCAGTCACTCAACCAGGACAGGACCATTTCAGAAGCAGACATCCTATAGTCCAACTTCCTGTCCACTCAGTACCACTCAATATTTACCTTTTCCAATAACTTCAAGAGAAAGCAGCAATCAACAAGCAACATTAACCAACAAAATGTACCCATCATCATCATCAGACCCCCTTTTCTCATTTTCCAGATGGAAACTGGGTGTCACATTAACTTTCACCATATGTTTCAGTTTCATGCCCCTCTCTTACCTTCTTTGACAGTAATGCCTGCCCATCACAGGTCTTCATTCACTCAGTCAGCAAAAATTACTGCTTCCAAGCAAATATCTTAAGCCACATCTTCCTCCTAAGTAGCAGTAGAATCTACATAGATCTGCAAGGTCCACCAGTTTAAAACCCAAAATATCCTTGACCGAACACAGACAATTCAGGCCATAAATATTCCAACCAAGAAAAAAATTAAATGTTTCCTTCTGCAAAAGGAACAATAAATCTTTTCTCAAGTTGCTGTCAGTTGGAGCAGATGGCTAATGCTGGGAGCTGTACTTCCTGTGGTACAGAGTTGATTCTCTTAACCTGAAAGTGTGTGACCTTAAGGAGGTCACTCACAGTGCTTAGGGAAACCAAAAATTTGAGCTAGTCTGTTCAGTGGTGCCCTGGACTGCAAGCTTAGTAACTATGTATCAACCTAAGAACAGAACAATCTTAACATATTTTATTATTTCATCTGTTCCCAAAAAACATTGAAGCAGCTTAGTTTTCAAGATAACATCTAACAAGAGTCCATACGTGATAAAAATATTTGCCAGTAGTAACAAAATTAGAGCAGATCCAAGTATTTTTCAATGAGGAGCAACAGTTAAATGGCACGGAAGCCCAGATGGCTTTGATGGCTCTGTAGTTCTACAGTTCGATAAAAGAGCTAGCATACTGAGCACACTAGTAATGGAACAATCTGTTAGATCCAGTAAAGAGCAATAAAACAAAAACTGAAATTAAGTTTAAGGCTTTAAACTTGCTTAAAAAACATGCACTCATATTTGTGCCCAACGGCTGCTGTTGCTATTGCCTGAGTCATTTCCCTGGTGAACTACTGATAGGGTTACCACCTGTCTCACTTTGTGAGGGACAGTCCCTCTTTGGGCAGTTGTGCCCTGACAAAAAATTGTAAAAATGGCAAATGTCCTGAGATTTTAGGACAAAATTATTTCTTATATTTTATGTAATAGTTGCATAAAACAGTTATTTTGTATCTGAAATACCTAAATGTTATAAGAAACAGAATAAGCAACTAAAATGCTACAAGAATAAGCTTTTATTTAGGCAAAAAATTAAGTTCTGTCCTTTGTACTGGCCATGGGTATGTGTTGGCCTGTAAAATCTGCTGTCTGTACCAAAAATGTCCCACTTTGGCCATTTGAAAAGGTGGCAACCCTAACTACTGACTGTTGTCAACCACCTCTTTGCCTGTAACTAAATCATTTTTAATTCTGAAACAGGGGGTCAGGTTAGCATTCTTTTACTTGGTCTTTGAAGGTAAGTTACATATTGATACAACATTGCTTCAGGTGAGAAAAGTGAATGATGGTGAAGCAAGTACAAACTGTATGGGAGGGAAAAGATTCGTACCTCATGCCACACATTTCAGGAGACGGAAATCTGTTACTCTTTGAGTAATTCTGATATGGGTGAATCAGAGTGTGGACAGATGGTAGATGACAAGCAATATACTTTCATAACTAACTGTCGACCAGTGAGCCTTGTGACTTTTGCAGTAAATAAAGTACTGAGCAGAACGGCACAGTTTATACTCTCTGATTACTGCAGCTACCTACCTCACTTCTGTATTATCCCAGTATACTTAATGATATTTTTGTATAATATTATTCTTAAAGTTTATTATACCTCAGTGTAAGATGCACTTTATGTAAGTCTATATGTATTTTGTCAAGTTATGTGACTCATTACGTACTACTGTGTTTAATTTGTTACTTTTCATGAAGACAGTTTATTAACACATCCCATTTCCTAAACTGAGTCATTAAAGACTCTCACCATTAATGATGCTGTCTGTGACTTAAATAAAATCTTCATTGGTATTCTAAATGCTCTAGCTCCCCTCAAAATAAAAAAGGTCAAAACCAACCCTGCTCTGTAACTATCCTTGGCAACTAAACAACTCATGAAACAAAGAAACAAAGTATGGAACTTCTGCACAAAAATTAAAATGGCTTCCTCTTTACTAGCATATGTACAACTAAGGAACCTAACAAAACAGCTTATCACCAAACATAAGAAATCCTATAACTGAACCAATCAAAACATATACATGAATAATCTTAAACTGTTCTGGACCTCAGTCAATAAACTGTTAAATCCAAGACAAGTTACATAGCCAACGTCAAACACGCAAACAAAATGATGCCACTGCCAACCAGTTCAATACCTACTTTATACAGACAATACAGTCATTAACCAACTCAGTGACTAATCAAGCTTTCAGTGTTCATACTCAGACAAATAACCTCCTTCTACATTGCTTCTTCCAACCAGTTCCCACAGATGCTATCAAAAATACCACGCAAAATTAAACACTACTTCAACCGTCCTTGAGAATCTATCTGGTGAATATCTTAAAATAGTTGCAGAGGATTTTGCATATCCAGTTTTGATTCTGATAAATTGATCCATATCTGAAAATAAAGTCCCACATTTTGGAAAAAAATCATTCATTATTTAACTACTAAATGGTGGAATTAGTAGAGATCTTTCAAACTATAGGCCAATTGCCATTTATCTCCCCTATCAAAAATATTAGGAAAATATATTCATATGCAATTTCTCAACTAACTAATAGATAACCAGTTTCTGTCCTCAACCCAACATGGCTTCTATCCTCGTCACAGCAGAAGTACTGCTTTGTTGAATTTTGTTAATACTGCTAACACCCATAGAAATGATGGAAGCCTAGACTCCAGCATCTTCATAGAGTTATCAAAAGCTACCACCAGAGCTCTTAAACTCATAAACTCTTATTGTTAGGGCTCACCAAGTCTTTGCTTCAGTGGTTTCATAGCACTGAAATGCTGTGAAATGGAAAAATGATCTCTTCTCCTCCTTCTTGCCAGTAACTATTGGTATCCCACAAGGATTTCTACTAGGCCCCATATTTTTCAACATATTCATCAATAACCTCTAAACTGCAACAAAAGTACTTCCCTAGTCCAATACTCTAATGACTCGACCCTAAATTGCTCTGCCAAATCTGTGTTTAAACTTAAAGATGTTACACAACAATCCTACTTATCAATTATTCTATCCTAGCTAAATAATTAACAACTACTACTAAACCCTAAAAAAAAAAAAAAGAATCACTGCTTATTATCCTAAAACATACGTTCACTATCATCTCAGCCAACAACACCATGATAAAACAAGTAAACCACACCATATTTCTGACCAGTTGAAATTTGAACACCATGTATCACACATGGTTAAAAAAAAAACTTGTGAAAAATTAGGCGCATTATACAAAGATACAAAGTAAAAGCCTACCTTACTGACATAGCCAGAAAACATATAGCCTTTACTTTTTTTTTCACTGTAATAAAACATTTATTCAACCTTATTGAACAACAACAGATAGAAAAAAGGGATACAGAACTCCCAACTTATACACAGCAAATAGATATGCATCCAAAGTTATAAAACTCAGAAAAGCAAAATAAACAAAAGACATAACACAAATGTGCTCAAATAAGTATACATTTGAATTTAAAATAAAGCATCATGTAAAGACAAGGTCAGTCTTGTACAACTAAGTTATTTCTAGATGACAAATGGTCAGTGAACTCTAGACAAGTTAGTGTTGCCTCATAATGTCCACTTGCCTGCATCTAGGCTGTTGTTAAGGTATATCAAAATCTTCAGTCCTTATCTGCCATTTAAACAGGATTCTAGACCTTTATTCAGAATTGGCATTCAGGCATTCAAATTCTTTTATTTCATTCATGATTTGTATAACCTCATTGAAAATAGGTGGCTTATCTGACTTCCAATTCCTATTGCAGACTTTCAAAAACAAACGAAAGTACGAACAATATATTTTTCTCCTCCGAGGAAAGGGAGAGTCCATCACAGACATAGCCCTATTAGTAGTAAAGTTTTTATAAATACAGATTGGGAAGAAAATAGCTTATAACAGACCTCTAGTAGATGCCATTTAATTCTCTAAATAAAGGACAGCCACAAAATATATAGATCTAATCTCCCATAGCTGGTCCCCTACATCTACAATATGACGAGTCAACATCTAGAAAAGCCTTGGAAATTTGAGCAGGGGTATAATATATTTTAAAAGGTTTACTGCCATCTCTGCTGTAAGCTGCCCTATTCCTCACTAACCTTGAAGTCTCACAACTGTCTAAACTTGAGAAACGTTATAATAAATCAGCTTCATTTGCAATAAACTATAACAGCACAATACAGCACTGCCTAGCCCTTGGACAATTATATTGGTTAAAACTACCAGCTCACCTCACTCTTTCTCAGCTAGCTAGAATGCACAGTCTTCTCTATAAGCCATAAAATTGTCCAGCCCTTAAGAACTTTATGCAACACTACTCCCTCTATAGAACTGTATGCTCTGTAGAAAAATCACTAATTACTGTAACCAAATCAACTAATACTGCAAGTGACTATATGCAAATAGTATAGTTAGTGTAACTATGGAAACACATCCCACTACCACTGAAATCCATTTGGAATGCAAACTTATTTAAAACCAATTACAGTGTCACCTATCAAATCCATGGATCTGCTCCAGTACATCTCCAGGATAAATGCCACTGTAATTTTTAGCTTGCCATAACATCAGACCATTTCTTCTCATTCAGAAGTCAATGTCCCATAACCATTCTTTACAAATACCCAAATAGTTTTACTGCTTTTACTAGCATCTTGTGAAGCTGCTCCCCCCACCTTTATACTTGTAATACAAACCTTATGACAACCATATACATAATCTATGCACCTGCTTTATGCCTTACTTCTTATCTACAATATTAGCATTTCTGCCCTACCTAGTTCCTTCTCTGTCCTCAGTTTTTTAGAAGTTCTAAGTACGAACCAAATTATCTGTTATCCATTTGACAAATGTATTAATACACCTCTTTAAATGCTCATTATACAACGACCCCCCCCTCATTAATATTCCAAAATGTGCACGCTGATTGGTCAGCGTGCACATTGTAAATCAGAGTTATAATAATGGAAAAAAGTCTGGTCGTATAACTCTTTTTTTTTTTTACAGCAACGGAGAATGCAAGATCTCCATTGCTTGTTACAACCTGTCTCTCCATGTTAAACGAGTTTAACATGGTGAGACAGCTTTTAAAAAAAGCAACGGAGCATCTCCGTTGCTTTTTTTAAAGTTGTCTCGCTATGTTAAACCCATTTAACATAGTGAGACACTTTAAAAAGCAATGGAGATCTTGCTTTCTCTGTTGCTTTTTTCAAAACTGTCTTGCTATGTTAAATGGGTTTAACCTAGCGAGACAGCTTTAAAAAAAGCAACGGAGATTCTCCATTGCTTTTTTTAAAGCTGACTCGCTATGTTAAACTCGTTTAACAGAGTGAGACAGGCTGTAAAAAGCAACAGAGATCTTGCTTTTTCCGTTGCTTTTGCCCACAGCTCTGATGTACTGCTTAAATATATGCATGCGCAGTACATCAGAACTGCCGCAGAATACCCAGAAAGCTGCGGAAGGGCAGCAAGGAGGCATTATACAATGCCATTATTTAAGAAAAGTAATTTTTTTTTTCTTAAATAATGTCATTGTATAATAGCAATAACCCACTTCTGGGTGTGGGCAATGCTGGATTTACCCATGGTTGGCTTTGTTTGGCCACTCGGGCTTCGACCTCATGACCAAACCACACCAACCGTGGGTAAATCCAGCATTACCCACACCCAGGCGTGGGTTATTGCTATAATATTCAACATCTGCTAATTAACAAATTAATGTGTGTGTTAAAGTTTGTTAGTTAATGCACACATTAATTTGCTAATGTGTGTATTAAGTAACAAACTTTAATGCGCACATTAATTTGCCAATATGTGTATTGATGTGTGTATTAAAGTTTGTTACTTAATATCTGTTCATGTATACTATAGAATGTCTGTTTAAAAATGATTTAATTTGTTGTTGACTTTACTTTGTGCGATTTACAGATTACAAATGGAATCAGGGCTTGTTTATATTAAAGAAAGATGCCTCTGAAACAAAACACATACATTCCATAATTGGGTCAGCATATATTAGCCTGATATTCATATGGTATCTGACATGGAGTTGTGATGTTGAGGTTACAATATCTTTGATCAGCTACACACAGAGAGGTGCTAGGACAGCTGTCATCTTATAATGTGAGAAGTGGCTCCTATTTTCTACACAAAGAAATTCCATATTTGTACACATCAAAGTTAGCATGGTAAAACTTCTAACTGAGATCTCTTTATATGTTCTTCCTGTTGTACAGGTATTGGTGGTTAAGGATATCCATTTCTATCTCACTCCTGATGTCAAGACAGGGCTTATTATTATGTGTGGCCTTCACATATATTGGAAATACTAAATGACTACTAACAATACTTCCACTCTTTTACAGTGTTTCTCCTAGTTAATGAACCTTGCAATTAAAAAAAAACAGAAATTGTAGCTGTAATAATGTTTCCTACTCCTGAAAACATAATACAGGTAGACATCAGGGACTGAGGTTCTCAGTGACTGCTTACTAACATTTGTTTTTGAAAGCATACCAATATCCATTGGGAACAAAGGTTTTAGTACTCATGAAATATGAGAAGGTTTGATATAAGTAATTTTGTTCAAATGTTTATTATACCAGTTACCACTAGAATTCTTGGAGTAGACAGTTCAAGCATAGCTAACATCCTTTAAAATGTCAGTTATTAACAAACTTAGTGTTCCTGTTTGGAGGCGCATAGCTAGGCTCAAGCATACTTCTCGACTTGGAAACATCAAAAATCTGGACAAAAGGCCCATGAAAAATAGGTACAAATCTGTACGCTGATTAACATAAAAGTTACATACATAGTCATGCAACCCCACCCACTCCAATGGAATTGTGGGATACCAACTTTTAAATGCAAACTGAAGAACAGACAACCAAAATATGATCATTTAACACAAAATGAGCAAAAGATTATTATTCAGAAATGTAAACCTTAGATGTTAAATATAAAACATAACTAAGAATATCTAGTTAAGCATAATAAATGGTATAAAATAAATGTTTTGCATTTCAGAATTATAGCAAGCCATTCCCAATTGTTATACAGCACTGTTGTGTGTAACAAACCACTCCATCCCTGATGTACATCCTAGTGGAGACCATACCTTTCAACTGTCCAGATTTTTGCAGGACGTCCAGATTTTTGTCTCATACGTTTAGTATACTCCTCATAAAATTTGTGGTTTTCTGACAACTCAGCCTACACATAAACCAAAAACCTGAACAGGCTATCTTCCAGAATTAGGATTTCCCATTTGAATACAAATGTTCATGGAAAACTTTCTTTCCTTTGCAGGTGTAACCCTGACTTTTTTAAATGAATATATTTGATGTTTGCAGTCAGAGCAGTAAAACATGACAAAAGTTTCTGAAAAAGCAACCTATTACCTGCTTGCAGAGCATTAGAACATGACAAATTTTCTGAAAAGATAACCCATTACCACTGATGAATACCAGGCATACTGCTTTATACATGTTGTTGTGTCTTTCGGCTTATCCCAGTTAGGGGTTACCACAGCGGAACTCCAGTCCGCTAATGTTTGGTAGTGGATTTTTACGTGCTGAGTTACCAACCCTGACGCACAACCTTCAACAAAGGCATGCCCATTCATGCATGCCTCCACACAGAAGACGCTCTAGCTGAGAATCGAACGCGACAACATCTTGCTATGAGGCGTCAATGCTACCGCAGCACAACTACCGCGGTATATACTGCTTTATACATAAAGGCATAAAGTAAAGGCATAAATTATCAAAAGTCAAATGATATTATACCTTAATTTTAAAATTTAAAGCTAGACACAAATGGACAGCTAAATGCTACTAATATATATTATTTTTTTTTTACTTTAGTAAGGAGAACATGTATCCATGAACGCCATAATGCAAAATAAATGGTAAAATAAATTATTGTGGCAATGCTATCAGCATGAAAACTGGACTTCCTCAAATGCACTTCCAAAGGACCACAATTTTCTAGGTAGTGTTCATAGGATAAGCAATTGTCATTATACTCAAAGAAGTTAATATAACCAGAGGTGTGCAAATTATTAGTGGCAGCATTCTACTTAGAACCTGATATTGAACTCTTCATACATTAAGGATCATTAACAACATGTATTTATTTATTTACTTATTTATTTTACAATAATAGCATACAATATTTCTATGGTATTGGATTAAGATGTGCTGTCACCACATCTCTGCAGGAAAAAGGAATGGAAACTGATTCAGAATACAAAAGTAAGCAAATAAAATGGGACCATCCAAAACCAAAATGGTAAGCAGTCTGCAACTAAGCATAAAATAGTTTTATTCCAACACCAGCATGTAAGACAAAATATAGCCACATTTACTTACACAGTAGATGTGCTCACACACTGTTAAGCATTACTGTTAGTGTCCTGACTTCAGGATAAATGAGAGAAAGTAAAGTTTTCCAAACATAAAAAAAATTAGAAATGTTTACTTATTAATAAACAGGATATAGCCTCCCCCTCCAAAAAAAGACTACTGAACATGTTGTAATCTATTTAGATTCAGTACGCTAAATGTTCAAGCAAAAAGCAATTTTATATTGCAAAAGTGCTCAAGGACCCTAAAGGCTGTGATGATGGTAGAGTGGGGGGGGAGTTCAAAGAATGCTGTCTTTTGGGTAAGACTACAAAGAATTCATCTTAAATGATTGCACGTTTTAAAATAACTTACTTCAAACATCAATCACAACCCAGCAAAAGCAACTGTATTAGATGGAGCACATTGCACAGGAACAAAGCTTACAACAGTGACAAACACTGATAACTGATTCACAAACTAAAATGTTAACTGCAACATAATGTAAACATATGTCTGTGCAAATGTCTTCACTTCATTGCATGCATTGTCAGAAATGTCAGCTGTTGATACAAACCCAAACTTCTGTACTGTGAACAAGGTGGAAAGAAGACATCAGTGGCGCTTAAATCCTGAAGCATCCAGTTCTTGTATGGCTGCTGACTCCAGTTTTTACCATCAGAAAAAGTACCACCTTAGAGCACTTCTGACTGTATGCTACCTCTCAAAGAGAAATAAAAATGCAGCCAACTGTAATTAAAAAAAAAAAATCAAAGCAAAGTATAAGAACAAAACTATTCAGAGCATTAGTTCCTGCTAAACCCCAAAGCAGATGTGATTGTAAGCTTTAAGCAGTGTCAGCTCGTGCCATTGGACTGCAGGACTGCAGCTCCCCACCTTTGAAAAGAAAGATAAAAGAAAGAACATTTTTAAAAAATAAAATATTTATCTGTATACTACAGTATACTGCTGGCTAGCTGCTTAGCTGTGTGTCTGACTGACTCGCAGAAGTCCCAGAACTCAAACTGCACATGCTCTGTGAGTTCCGGGTTTAACAAAAAGTAGATTCTGTAAATCCGAACTGCTGTAAGAGCAGTCCAGATTAAGGAGAGAAGGCATCAGTGTGATGCCCAGAAGTCTATGTGGTTTGTAACCGCAGTTTTGTGGAAGGGGATTGACTGCCACGTCCGCAGTCATGTACATGATGTGGATGGCTGGATGATTACTCTTTGGTTCTCGCTCTTTTCCAGCGGTTTGCGTGCTGGAGAAAAGAGAGTGGGAAACGGTCAGTAGCAGTACTTTGGTTTACATTATGGAGGTTGGAACAGACTGACATATTAGTTTTTTACTCTCTTGGTATGTATGCATTTATAATAATTATGCTTCTATCTACTATTTGCAGCATGAGGCTTTTTAGTTATCCAAGTTCATTATTTGTGATAAAACTCTTTTGCTGTACTGAAGTTAGAAAAATCCATAAAGACAGCATTACTCTGCCCTCATTGCCTCTTTCAGGTAAAGTTATGCCATCTGATCTTTTTTCATTCGGTCATTTTGATTTTGAAGAACTCTAAGTAAAATTTTCAGTGTGGCATACCTTTGTTTTTTACTATATGCTGAATTCTGTTAGTTTTGGGTGGGAAAGTTGCCAATGGGTATTTTAAAAACATATGCTTCAATATAATTGCACCTGCATCCTAAAGCAAAGTTTCTTTACTCAAATATTAGTTATGTGATTATATGACTTTGTTATTTTGCTTATTTCTTGGTTGAAAATCCCATGCAGAGCCTGAAAATGGTCCAGATGGATTGGTGGACTGTCCTGGCCAACAAATTATATTATTCTTATGGTTGTTTAAGAATGGGAAACGTAGAATGTGATATATAGGTTTTTCTTGTCTTGCAATTTGCAGTTTACATTATTTTATCTTTGTTTGTTCACCATGTAAGTGGGAAGGTCTTCTAATCATTTTCAATAATGATCTGGCTGGGCCAAAATGATGAAATAACATCAGCTGTGGTGCAATTGGTTATTATTCAGGCAACTTCCAGAGAAAAGTTCATGAAGTAGAAGAACATGACAGATGCATATTTTAGGCAGATGTAAATGCATACAATTTTGCTTCTCTATATCTGAAATTGCAAGTGGGAGAAAAATCATGTTACCAAGCTTAATTCCCCAATACTGAACTTGCCAGTCATTATTTTTCAAATGAAATTACTGCTGTTGTAGTCCTTATATGTAATTTGTTAGTGATTTTGCTTGTTTTGTGAGAATTTCCCCTTTTTCATGTTTGTTTTATGTGACCATGGATAAGTTTGGGGTATATGTATGGTTGTCCCTCACAAAAGCATTTACTTTTAATTTTTTATTGGGTTGATGTTTTTTGATGAGTTGTATATGGTGAGTGGGTTTTTTGTTAAGCTGTAACGCAATGATTTTCAGGTGAAGTTTATAATTTATAGTTTAGACTAAGCATTCAGAAGTATATGTGACCTGCACAAAAAGTGAGTATGTGAGTGCATAACGGGATTAGTGAGAGAACTGAACAGATAAGTGTGTGAGTGTGCAAAGTGATCGAGGGAGCCAGTGGGGAGAATGAATGAGAAAAAGAAGTGAGGGGGGGGGGCAAATGAGTGAGTGAGTGAGTGAGTGAGTGAGTGAGTGAGTGAGTGAGTGAGTGAGTGAGCGAGTGAGTGAGTGAGCGAGTGAGTGAAGAGGTGAAGTGAGTTTGAAAGAGTTATGGGCAAGCTTTTTTTTTCTGTTGACAAGCATTATTGAGTTAGCAACTGATTTGAAATTTTGAAATAGTGTTTTATGGCACAAATCCTTCCAGACATATATAATGCGCTTAAAGGAAATAATGTGAAAAGCTGTCTAACATCATCTGAAGAAAGATACTTAAAAACAATATATACTTACCACTGATTAAATGGGTTAGAAATGGAAATGTCAAACAGATTAACTGTTATCTTTGTTTAGGTTACCAAAGTAGTGGACACAGGTCATAGGAGGATCTAAGTATGTGTTCTACTACTTAATCTTTAACAATAGTTTCTGACAAAGTCTCACATCTGCGTGATCAAGAAGGGAGTCATACTGCAATTTTTTCTGTACAAACAGGAGGCTCTACCATACTGTGAAACTCTCTATAATTGCTCTTCTTTGTTTTGTACCTTATAGAGTATTAATGTTAATTCTTTGTTTTTTTTTAATGATGGCATGACAAAAAGGAGCCCATAGGGTCCAGTCCTGATTACCAAATTTAAATAAGTGAGTGTCAAGTGAATGGAAAAATAATTAAGTCAATATGCTAATAAATCAGACAAGCTGGAAGTTGATTGCAAGGTGGTATTATAAATTAAAGCAGCTGCCTAAATTGCAGGATGGAGGTGGTTGATATGAAAGATGCAGTGTAAGAGATGTCAAGACACTTGATCATTTAGAAGAATGTTTAAGTACCTGCTCATAGTCTCCATACAAAGAAATGTAAGATAATGTGCCTGTATCTCACAACCCTAAAGTGAGACGGTATTCTGGGATAACCTAGTAAGAACAACAATATATATGGACTAGCTGCATTTGTTATGTCTCTTGATCTAATATTTTTTCAGTCAGCACATAAAGCCACTAAGAAAAGACTGAGAATTGTAGAATATATACATTTGAGTATCACAGTCAGAAATTATTGTGGTTGCATGATCTGATAGCCTTTATGGAGTTTATGTAATCAGAAATATTTTGGGAATGTAAAAAGTAATGAGAGATAAACAGATTTAACAGGATGTAGCAAGAAATATAATTCATTATGAAGGAATTACGGTATAACAAGTGGTTCTTTCATTTTTTTAGTAGTAGATACTCCTTGAAGGCTTTGGCTGAGACGTCAGAGATTTGAAGCTTTTTCATTAAACCTTTTGGTGGACGTTGTGGTTGTTGCTTTTCTACAACTTGTTCTGGTGTGTTGCTGCTTAGTTCATTTATATACTTTGATACATAAAAATATATTAGGATGAATAGCAGCATTACAAACTATAAATGAACTGAATAACTGACACACTATATGAACATGTACGCTTACATCTCAACAGCTTACTATAAAATGGCAGACAGGCTGTTATGTGTTCAGTATTTATACATGTGTGCAAACCCCTGGAAAATTGCTTGAAGACATACTCACATATTGATCTACACATTCTCAAAAGATATGTTCCCAGATATCTCTTTCTTCCCCATCACACCTCCAACATTTGCTATCTACCTAAGGAAAAATTCTTTGGAGTCTGCAGGGGTATAAACATAAGTAGGCGAACACTTCCAAGCAAAAATCCTACATTTTCTGAACTTTGTTGCATATTTTGGAGCTGTATATATATATATATATATATATATATATATATATATATATATATGTGTGTGTGTATATATATATATGTGTGTATATATATATATATATATATATATATATATATATATATATGTATATATATATATATGTATATATATATATATATATATATATATATATATATATATATATATATATATATATATATATATATATATATATATATATAGATTCACTACACAATCTCGAAATACTGAAATGTCGAATTTCAGTATTTCGAGACTGTATAGTCGAAATCCACATACTGAAAAACACACAAGCGCAAAAACCACAATTGTGACCACACACACACACACACACACACACACACACACACACACACCATCACATAAACACACATACACCTACCTAACTACACTAAAACAAACAAAACAACACATACAAACACAACATAACATACAAACAGTGCCCCCCACACCCCCTACTTATATATACTAACTATGAGGTTGCACTAAACACACAAATGCACAAAAATCACCACCACACACACTCACACACACACTAAAATCCCTACCCAATACCCTTACATAACCACCTGAATCCCCAGCTAAATCCACAAACCGCACTGAATGTCATGAATGTGACACCACAATAGCGGATTCGACATTTCCGCATTCTAAATAGTGCAGTTTCGCGTAACTGCACTTTTGACTATTCAGTCTCGAAATACTGAAATTCGACATTTCAGTATTTCAAGATTGTCTAGTGAACCTATATATATATATATATATATATATATATATATATATATATATATATATATATATATATATATATATATATATATATATATATATATATATATATGGGTCTACTACTAATTACCGACACGACGATTCCCCGACGGAAAACTCCCCGACGCCAGATGACCGACATCACACAAACCCGACAACGCAAAACACCGAACACCATTACAGCGAACACCATTACACGGACACGGGCGTAAACAACACGCGACACTACATAGCATACACCCTAGCCCTCACCCAAACCCTAACCCTAAGGTCCGACACTATCGCACACTTCACCTACCTGCACCCTAACCTTAACTCACTTAACCCACCCCTAGCCCAAGCTCCGACACTATCGCACACTTCACCTACCTGCACCCTAACCCTAACTCACTTAACCCACCCCTAGCCCAAGCTCCGACACTATCGCACACTTCACCTACCTGCACCCTAACCCTAACTCACTTAACCCACCCCTAGCCCAAGCTCCGACACTATCACACACTTCACCTACCTGCACCCTAACCCTAACTCACTTAACCCACCCCTAGCCCAAGCTCCGACACTAACGCACACATCACCTACCTGCACCCTAACCCTAACTCACTTAACCCGTCCCTAAACTACAGTCCCTCACTAGCACACACTTACCTTACCCGAACCATACCTCCGACACGAACACACACTCACCTTTCCCACAGCCTAACCTGACATCCCACAATCTCAAGCACTTACCTGACCGCTCCTAACTCCGTCACCATCGCACACTTACCGCGTCGCGATCGCACATTCCCTTGTCGGTCTTTCCGCTGTCGGCAAATCACCCTGTCGGTACACTTACCTGTTGGTCATCTGGAGTCGGTGAGTTTTCCGTCGGGGAATCGTCGTTTCGGGCATTAGTAGTAGACCCATATATGGATATATATATATATATATATATATATATATATATATATATATATATATATATATATATCCTCTGATTGTTTCCTTCTGAGTTGCTTATCCAAGCTCTCTTTCCAATTTTACTAACCTCCTCTGATTGATTCCTATAGTTATCGTGCAATATTTTATATGACCTTCTAATTATCCCTTTTTAACAGCAGTTTCTGTTCTAGATTCAATTAAATCTCTACTAGAAGAGATCTTCCTCTTAGGATTCTCCTATCTTTTATACCTGCCTATAATCTTATATCAGTCCCCATAGAGAAGGCAATCTGTAGCCTGCAGTCCAAATGTCTTCTTGACTTCTTCCCATTTTATTACCTTTCCCTCTCTAGTTGCTCCCTATACCTTTGTTCCTTTACCAGTTTTCTCTAATAATTTCCATCACCTTCTTGCTTATTCTCTGTACCTCTAATTGCAGTCATCTTGACTGGCAGAATCTCCATTCTCCATGTTCATGTTGGCTTAGTTCTTGGAATATTTACTGCTACTTTATGAATATAATATTGTGTATTGGTGTTGTTATTCTCTTTAAGAATCTACTTCTGACATCCCACTCTCTCCTTAATTCTTGAACTTCCCCCCGCTTCATCCTCATCCCTTTCCACTCTGAATTATAGCTTTCTGCTTGTGTTATGTATATGAGTGTCTGTGTATCTCTTAAGCATCTCTTAAAATCATGTAATCCTAAACCATCTTGCACTGTTGGAAGGACCATCTTATCTCACTTGACCCTTGCCATCTTCCATATCCATAAACAAGAGCTTCCAGTTTCTCAGTTTTTGCATCATTGTTTGCTTACTCTGTTTTTATACATCCTTTAGTTGTCATAACAGAATCCTTTTTAACCCATTCTTCTGAATACTTCATTTTATCATGCCCCCATAAATATGGGTATTGCTGAACCAATTCAAGTGTAGGTACATAGTTTACAACTATAACCTTTGTTTTGTCTTCATTAATTTTATACACTGAAAATTTTCAAAACTGTCTTAGAATGTTCCAGAATACTGAAATATCCTTTTCTGGTTGTATCAGGTTCAAAATTATATTGTCTGCAAATAAAGACAACTTTTCTTGATTACCATACCAATTATAGCCTTCAATTGATGAGTCCCTTACTTCATTTGGTACTGGTTCTAAATATAAAACAAATAAAGGGGAAAGAATTCCTCTCTTCAGGCACAACTTATCAAAGAGGAACACTCCCATTTTAATTTTTGCCTCTAATCCCTTATGTAGCCTACTAAACTTTATTATTTGATCATGGAATGCAAATACTTCCATCACCCTACTCATAAAATCCCAGCTTACTTTGTCAAATGCTTTCTCTGCATCAAGACCCACCAACAACAGAGGTATTTTCCTCCATTCTGCTTTCCTTTGGATCATCATTGTTCTGTTAACATTGTTAAATGTTTCCCTACCATCCACAAAACAACATTGATCTATGTCTATCAGTTTTGGTAATGCCATTTCATTCTTTTAGCAATTATAGACATAAACACTTTATAATCATGATTTCAAATTGAAATAGGCCTATCTGAAGCTGGTCCTGATGTGTCTTTACCGTCTTTAGGTATTACAGCTATCACAGCTTTCTTCCAGGATGTTGGTGCTTTTCTTCCTTTTAAAATACTGTTAAACAAAACCTTCCAGATCTTTATCACTTTCTTCTCTTCTAGTTTCCCTACATCCACAGGAATACAAACTATTCCTGGAGACTTTCCTGTAGATTGATTGCATGTAAGTTTCATAATTATCTTGAGAAAACAAGTACATTTCATAACCAAGCTGCATATTATTGAAAAGCATCAATTGAAATGTCAAGGGAGGCAAAAATGTCTTCCCTATGATCTTGTGTAATATTCAACATTGAAAAGAGTGTTAGTTTTGTTTCTTTTTTTCTTTTTTATTGCCACCTGGCGGTGTGAACATTGGCTTTTGTTGATAGTCCCAGTACCTTAGCCTGATATACAAAATTTAAAAAGTGAGATGATGGCAATGACAATAAAGTTATGCGATATTTACACAGTTATAATAAAGTTGTCTAAAATAATTGACTTAAAACTACTGCATAGTATGAAAACAAGCTTCTGATGGTATTGTATAAAATGTTCATTGTTAAATTGTACTGTAACTAGGACAGCTTAGCTTAATGAGTATTGAGCTTTGGTTATATTATCATTTTAGTACATGAGTATAATATTTATACTTCTATGAATATTTTTGAAAGCATCCTGAAAAAGAATTCTGTACTACTATAGAGAAGTTTGGGTCTTGCTTAACAAAGCTGCTGCTAATAAATTATTCTAATTTGTACGTTTCAAAGATATGGAAAGCTATTTGTGAAAAATTATAGAAATACACCAGTTTGGATTTATTTCTTTTAAACTATATTATAATATAATATTTACAATCTGATACTTAAAAACATTTATCATGTTGCATTAAGAGACTTTGCATAATGAGTGGGCACTCACAGGAAGGGGGTGATTCAGATACATATATAATGTAACTGTGATAGGCTGAGAAATAACAGACCACCTTCCTATACAAATTACAGTATAATGACATATGAGATTCATTATAAATGAGGGTCATGGTGAAACCAAATAAAGCTAATTAATATAGCAGCATTATTCAGAAACATATCAATTCTTAAATGACTAAAACCAACTGCTGGAGCTTCTGATCCCATGAAAATCCTGGAGTTTCAGGACAGAGACTGCAAAAACGCATGCATCACTTTAGTAGATATGTATATGCAAGAGGCTTTCCTCTTAGCTGGCGCTCAAGGATGTGCACACCGTTCACCTCAATGCACCAGAGCCATCCATCCATACCTAACATACCATGCCCTCCATTGCAAAGTAATGGTGGGTCACTACATCATTTGGACAGAGGCATAAAACAGGATCTGGGTACGATGTGTTACCCTCATATGCAGGCTAATGGGGATGCATGGAGTAGCCATCCCTGTGGACACCAGGGTATTTATAGCATTGAAAATACTGGCTACAAGGACCTTCCTGTGATCAATGTGAAACACAATGGATAAATCCCGGTCATATGCCTCAAAGATACCCCAACAGTTTCTGAATGCCATGCTACAACATCTGGAGGAACATAAGTGGTTACCATGCACCAAGGAAGAGACAAGCAACACAATGCAGGCATTTTATGATCTAGCTCACTTCTGAGGACTTGAGAGCCTGTGACTGCACCCACACTACAATAAAGGCCCCTACTGAGGGAAAGGGACAAAAGTATGTCAACCATAATGGGTTTCACTCCAACGACTGCCATGTGGTCTATGATACACAGAGTACAATATACAGCTTGTCAGCAGACCACACAGGCAGCAGTGCATCTCTCTCACATCTGGAACATGTATGACTTATATCAGTAATTTGTGTGATTTGATTTCTCAGTGGTCCATCTTATTGCAATGCCTGCCAGTTATGCCCTGGAATTATGACTAATGACAGTAATGAAAAACACACAGTCCTTGGCAGGGAGTGCATATAATGCTGCCCTGTCTTTGACCTGAACTATTGTAGAACTTGTGCTTAGACAGTTTAAGGCTTACTTCTGTTACCAAAATGTTTCTGGTGGTGTTTTGTAGTATGACCCTGAAATATACAGTGAAATATTTGTTGTGTGTTCAATTGTATGCAACCTGTTGTTATGCAAAGGAGATACAAGAATGGTGGGTGGGAGGTATTAAGGAATAGAAGATGGGGTATTAGGGAGGCACAAGTCATTGAGTTAACAGCTAATGAGATTCATAATCAGAACCCTGTGGAGCAGCCAGCTTCAGGGAATAATTATATGACTTAGAGCTGGGTGCATTTCACTGTACAGTAATGAAGAGGCAGTGATGGTTCATAACTATGGTCCAGATTAAGCATAACATATAACATAAGAATGATGCATGCAATAATGAATCAGGCTGTGCTACACCATGCATTTACTGGCAATGCACTGTGTATCTGAAAAAGGCTACCCAGGTAGCAGAATTCTTTCTTATTCTTTTGTCCTAGCAGGTGGCTGTCAGAAGTGGTTGACCCCGTAGTCAGTACGTTGCTATAGATGCTGCTGGATTCTGGATTTCCTTCATTATGCCTTTCCATGTTGTTTGGTCCATGGCAATGTTTCTGGCCTCCTGTAGGTTCACTTACTGGCTTCTCAGGTCCTCTTCAACCTGTTTAGACAACATCATTTTTGGTGCAGATTTGTGAACTCTCCAGTTCATGGGGTGCTCTCTCCATAATGGTCTGTAAGGGAAGCATCAGGTGTCCATCCTGCACACATGTCCAAAACAGCACAGCCACTTGTTCTGGATCTGTATCATTGGCTGATGATCACATCTGGTCTGGATGCTCTCATTTCTGCTGTGGTCACAAAATGAAATTCCAAAGATTTAGTGCAGGCATCACATTTGGAAAACCTCAAGCTTGTTCAGGTCTGGGTTGAGATGATCCACGTTTCCAATCCATAAAGGATGAATTAGCAAGATCAGTGCACAGAAAAGATGAATCTTGGTGGTGATAGAGGTGTATGTCCTCTTCCATAGACACCACTTGAGTGAGGCAAATGTTGTGGTGGCTTGTATAATCCTGTTATAGATTTCAGCTGTAGATGTCACCTTTTTCTCCTGTATCAGCAAACCCAGATACTTGAACTCTTGGGTTTGTTTGATCTAAAGTCCCCCTGAGGTGGACGGTGGCTTGTGACTTGTCAGTTGCAATCACCTTGGTCTTTTCAAGTTTATCTGTAGGTCATACAACTGGGTGATGCAGGCAATGTTATAGAGGATATCTGTGGCCTAAGCATCACTGTATGTGAAAATGGGACTGTCATCGGTGAACATCAAGTCAGTAACAAAATGGGCTTCATCCTACTAGACATCGATCCTTCCCTCAAGTACTCTTCTCATGATGGCACTCACCACTATGTTGAACAGCAGTGGAGAGACCACATTCCATTGATAGACCCAGTCTGAATTTTAGGCTCTTCAGACAGTTCATTCCAAATGTGCACCTGGCTGGATGAATCATTGTACAATGTTTGAAAGAATCTGATGATTTTCTTCAGCATGTGCTCAGTCACCAGTGATTTCCACAGGGCAGGCCAGTAGATACAGTCAAATGTGGACTTGAAATCAATAAAGACGATAGCTGTACATTGTCCACACCAGATTCTTTCCTCCATTAGCTGACAGATGGCAAAGATTTGATTGCAGAGTACTCTGTTTGGTCTGAATCCTGCCTGTTCTTCCCTGCTGGTTTGCTCGCTGTGTTTCTGCAGCCTGGATTGTATGATCTTCATAAAGACTATGCTGATGATGGAAAGTAGGCTGATGCTGCAGTAGTTTTTGCATTCCCTGTTGTCCCCCTTCTTGTAGATGGGTATGATGATGACCTTCTTCCATGTGGATGATTTCTTTTCCATAACCCATACCAACTTAATCAGTGTGTGGAGGCTGTGGAGCAGGATATTGCCTCTAGCCTTGATTGTTTCCACAGTGACCTGATCTACTTCTGGTGCCTTGCCATTTCTCAGTGTTCTGATAGTTGATTTCACCTCTTCTACTGTTGGCTTTGCATCAGTCATTGGGGCCTCAGGGAGGTCAATGAGTGGTGGATCAACCATTGATCCATGAGGTGGGTCATGGCTGTAAAGTTCTTCAAACAATTCCCTCCAATGTTTCAGGCAATCACAAGGTGAGTGCATGTATGTCCTGTCTGTTTTTTTGATGTTGTTGTTGGTGGGTTTGGTAGCAGACTACAGAGTGCAGGACATAGCTGTCATCATATGCACAGGTGGGAACAGCCATAGTGACGGCTGTGAATAAACACTGTGCATGTGGTGCTGCAGGTTAATGCTGTGCATGATTGTGTGTCTTACTGATGAGTAAGTGTGGCCAGCCAGGAAGATTGCTCAAGCAGGGGGTGTTGTATCCATATGGTGTGACTGAGCAGAGGTGGGTAAAGATGATGGGTGTGTGTGGGTCTACACTGAAACAGCTTTAGCAGAGGATGCAGTACTGTTCTGTGCTGTGGTCCAGTGGACAGATGTAGGCCACTCTCATGCATTGACTGTGTATGTCCCTGTCCACAGGGGTACCCACTCCAGTGAGGGTCATAAGCAAAATCCACAGTGCACACAGAAAATGAAGTATTCAGTCAGAATTAATGGCATGACTTGAAGTGCTACAAATGATCTCTACGTGAACACTCCATCAATGCCTGCTTCCATGGCATCCTGCAGTGCTCTGAACACTGGATGGAAGGAGGTAATGGCATAATGGAACTTGGACCTCATCCTTCCCCTTCCATGAGGGACTTTCCTCATATAAATGAAGGTGGACTGCCCATGGAAACTGCAGTGCTGTATTGCCTAATGAGCAGGACTCGAAATAATACACTATACGCCAGAAAGTTATTTACACAGACTTTATTTCTACTAAGACAAAAAGAACTAAATAACCTCTATTTTACTACTAAGAGCAGAAAACTAAATGAACGCTATTAAACTAAAATAGAAAATCAAACAGAATTAGACAATACATTTAAAGAAAGTTATACATCACCAATAAAGAAAAAACTTCATTCTGTCTTCACTCTTTACTGGGAAGCCCCGTTGCAGTCAGGCAGGAGTCTTCATTGGAAAAATGGTCCTGGGCAGTGCATCTACTCCATAGGTGAGGCTTCTACCCAGGTGCAGGGAGCCCCAGCTGTATATATAACCAGATTGTTTACCACAAGTCATGGGAATCAGTACTTTTCCAGTGTAGGCTAGATCCTGCTAGAAAATTCTGTGGTGTTGGCGACCCGCCCCAGAAAGAATAGTAAATCCTGCCAAATACAATGATTTTGCAATTTCTAAATGCTACACTGGAGTATTCCATTGACTTTGCAATTTTTAGTACTTTACTGGAATTTTCCAGCACACACACACACACACACACACACACACACACACACACACACACACACACACACACACACACACACACACACACACACACACACACACACACACACACACACACACACACACACAATATATTTTGTAATCAAATGTAGTGGCTTTGCTGAAATCACTAGAATGTTCTGGAATACAACATCATTTCCTATGCCTGCTGAAACTACTAGGATGTTCTAGAATGTAACATCATTTCATATGTCAAAAGAGAAACAAAGAAAATAAAGAAAATGTTGAGATATAATGAGGCAGCAGTCAAATAATCACACTCACTCAATGTACCCCTCTTTCATATCACATTCATATCACATTAGGCCCCTTGACTATTGACTCACTTATAGTCAACATTTAAGACTGTTTTTGCATTTTTGTCGACACAGTAAGTTAAACCAGAATTTCAGAATGTCAGTAAAATCAAAACAATCATTAAAACTAATATTGGATGTATTGACCAATTTAACAATTTGGTGCCAGCTGCTGACCATCCAGTAAATATGTCCTACCAAGTAACTTGCTGTATCAGATTTTTTTTTTTTGCTAAACTAACCAACTTATTCCCTATAATAATTTGTCATTTCATGATGTAAAATACTATGATTTACTGCCTGTAAATGTTTTTCAAGATGTTGCATATCGTTTAACACTTTTTGTAAAGAATTCAGGTTAAATGTCAAATTATGATATTCAAGCTTGTTTGGTAACCAAGTATGACATACATTAATATATGTTTCAGGAGCAAAGATGTAAGTCTCATTATACCAGTCTAAATGAGTTACATTACCTAGACAGCCTATAAAAGGATTTTTAAGGCATATAACAATGTTTGATTTGTCTCTAAACATATAAATTGTAGTGCTATTTTTGTCAACATTTTAAAAGTTGAAGGTAATATAATCCATTTCCAAATGTTGATGGAATGCTGAAGAAAACATGGTTCATATTTAGAATGTTGTCTACAAATGAGTCCATTCATTGTTTCAGTTCAGTGTTCCAGTTTGTGTGTTCTGTTCAAGAAGTTAATGTAATTCCCTTCTACATGGGGTAACCAGTATTGGAATGGATACACAGGAGGTCCAAATACTAATGCCAAAGTTATAAACTGACACATTATCTTTGCATTTGTGACATTATAATGCATAATATAACCTGTACAAAAGTTATTTGTACATTTTGTTTTTTTCAGAAAACAATCTTATCCAATTAGTACTGGGTATCCATTTGTTAAACAATTGTCTCCATACATGATCATTATTAAGCATTAACTTTGTTTGGACAAGATTTGTCTGTATTGAAACATAAAAAGATTGTAAAGTACATGTTGTCCAATTCACAAATTTAATGACATTTTTATCAAATTTCAAATTAAAGACCACAGAAGCATTAAATTGATCCAAAAATAATTTTTATAATTGACAAACTGCTTTTGTGTATGCCAAACTGAAGGATTTCATTGCACTTGTAAGTGCATAATTTGTGAACCATCTTGACCTACAGCTTTAATTTTATTAGCTAAAAGTTCAACATAAATTGCATTCAAAGTTCCTAGCCCCATACCAATACCTCCAAATAAGGTACTATACCATGCTCGTTTTTGCCTACACTTTTAGAAACGCAATATTAAAATGTAGTGCAGTCTTTTGATATTT
The DNA here is from genome assembly GCF_019279795.1 of Protopterus annectens. NCBI lineage: Eukaryota > Metazoa > Chordata > Ceratodontiformes > Protopteridae > Protopterus > Protopterus annectens. The sequence goes on from NC_056739.1 coordinate 504,523,019, forward strand.
CTGTTCTACATATCTACATGTAGAAGGTACTTTAATTATGTGATAAAAATGAGCTTTGGGATTATTATTTAATACAGTGATTTGTGAGGCCCATGTTCCATTTGTAATTTGAGTTGCATTCATACAAAGCAGTACAGTAATGTTTTGTATGTTAATTGGTTCATTATAAACATCAGTTCCGCTCTAACAAAATTAGTAATTTTTTTGGTATGTCTGTTTGCATTTACAATTGCAACATTTTATGTCTGTGTAGTTTTGAATTGTTACAGTAGCTTGTCTTTCATCCAGTAATTGAAGATAAGAATGTCCTCTCCTTAACCTCCTAATAGTTAGATTTTCTTCAAGAGTCAGATTGACAGTAGAACATCCTTATTCAGCAGGGCAGGTAAAAGTTCCTTGTGTTCTATTCTGTGCGCTAGGAATCCATCTCCACCGGATTACTGTTGAAGTAATTTTAATTGCTTTTACTCCTGGTGTTACATACTCTGCCAAAGGGACTCCATACAGCACAACTAGAACACCAACAGTTAGCATTACATAGATTGGAACTGGAATCTGAAATTAAAGAAAAGTAGCATGTTTATTCTCGTAAATAACATCAATCTGTTGGTACATACATACATACATACATTATTCCTTTCTCGGTTTAATAATTAAAACAGTATTGTCATTTTCAGTAACAATAACTTTTGGTTGTTTAGGTTGTTTATTGGGCTCATGAACCCATATTTTTGTACCTGAATTAATTTCATGCATGCCAGATATTTGTTCCTTCTCAAAAGCAACAACAGGTGGTGACTGCCTTTTAGTAACTGTGCCATCTAACACATGCAAAATAAATATTTGGGCTACCCTATCCTTTTTCTGTATATAAATGTTCTTATCTGATGTATTTAACAAAATAATCTTAAGTTCCCCTTGATAATTTGCTTTAATAACTCCATCCACAACCTGAACATCTTTCAAAGCAAGTGTCGACTGAGGCATTATCCAACCAAAATACTTTGTTGGAATTTGAATTCCAATTCCTGTCTCGATCAGTTGACCTGTCCGTGGCAATATTTTATAAGCATTTATTGAATATAAACTCAGTCCTGCAGTTTTAAGTTTGGCTCTGTTAGGAGCTAATGCACCTGCCTGTGTTTCCCAGAATGTAATTATTTTTGTTGCCACATATGGTTTGATCTACAATGCTGGAGTTAACATTTTCATTAATGGTGTTTCTGTTTCTGAAATTGGGCTATTATTTAAAATCTGTAATGCCATATTTAGATTGTGTAAAAGGAAAAACTTCAAAGATCAATGCACATAAGGTTCAAGCAAGGCACCCTTTATTACTTGCAGCAAGGAGACAAAGCATGTAGGTACAATGTTTGTCTGACTTTCTGGTGGTCAGTATGCTATTCTTATACAGTTCTCTTCATGTCACATGGAAAATGTTACTAATCTACTGCTGACTTAGTTGGACACAGCTTTCTGTATGTTACACAGAAAATGTTACCAGGCTTATTGCTGACATGGTCAGATTATTGCTGTCTTGCAAAAACATTTGAGAAAAACAACCTGGTGTTCGGCTTATTTTAGCCCACCTTGTCTCTTCAATTCTTCCATTGTACAGTTCTAATACATGCGATACATTTTGTCTAGATTCAAGGTACATTTCTAGCTTTGGTACAAGTAATGCTGATTATGGTTTAAGCTTTCAAACATCTATTGTTTTCTTTATCAAGACTTCAAGCAGCTGCACATTTTCTCATGGCATAAGCAGAAATAGAATGTCTCGTATTAAGTTTCCGGTAGCTGCACATATTTTCATTGCATAAGCAGAATAAAGTGTCTTTTATTAAGTTTCTAATAGCTGTGCAGATTCATGCAGTATGAACAGAATAAATGTATTAACCCTTTTAAGCCTTTAATGTACTAAGCATGCACATTGCTATTATGCATTTCCCTAACATTTCCCCCCTTTTAATACTTTTATTCTACTTTCAAAACAAGAATAAACAGTTATTTCTTCCCTTAACCTCTTCCTACTCAGGATTTACAGTTAAGAGAGTCATTTAGTTTAAACCCATGAAAGCATTTACAGTTTTTCAGTAATTCTTCGAGTTCGGCATCTTGGTATCAGGTTTCCAAAACTGAAATGTCTACAAAATTTTTGATTAGTCCTTTTATGCAGGGGATGCAGCAGCACCCACACACCATCAGTAGAGCTATCCCTACACAGATGGCAATCAGAATGTTCATCAGGATATTGCCCCATCCCCCCCAAACAATTTCTTGAAAAAGTCCGTCAATAGATTTGGTCCTGGTTTGGTCATGGCCGACACCTGCTGGATTACCTCAAGATGGTTGTCTATCTCGTGTTTGTGGTCAGGAATATACAAACAACACTCCTCCTGGGTTAAAGTGCACGTACCTCCTCTCACCACTAGGGTGAAGTCAAGAGCCATGTGATTTTGAAGTACCACTGTTCTCATGGCAGTCAGTTCATCGGTTACCAATTCTAGGTTACCAATTCTAGGGTAGAAAAGGTTGCATTACTCATTATTTTGAGAAGCTTAGACAATTTTCTCAGTTCCCAGATTGATTTAGTTGCTCCATATGCTGGTAATACGCCTGCCCACGATATAACAGTATCACTCAGATCCATGTGTGATAGTCCTTTGTCATTCCCTGGACCTAAGTTGTGATGGTTTTTCCAGGGTGCATTGATTTGTCCCACTGGGATTGATAGGCTTCTTGATTTCTCGGACATTCCAAATCTTCCCTTGAGGTAAAACTGTCGTGTGTCTTATGACCGGAACCAGGTATCCCAAAAAAAAGTGCCGGACCAATTCTCGGGTAGCCATTTATATGCTTTTCTTCCACATATAAAGTAACAATCTTCCACTTTAGTAGTAATTTTACTATACCCTTGCTCTGCATGAAACATTTTTCTGTCGATTATAGACAGTTGTTTGTAGAGATCAGCATTAAGTTTTACTTCTTCAATTGTCCTATGCATCAGTTTAACAAATGATTCATAGCTCGTGTTGCAACAGAATCTGATGTTATCAGATTTAGTGTAGCATCTATAGGGAACAGTTACATTGCAATAGCTCCAACCCACCTTGACTGTATCATTCTTATAAAAACACACAGTTCCTTTCTGTCGAATAGACAAGTGCAATGCTACCTTATCTTTTGATGTGACATCTGATGTATCATGAATTAAGTTTTCCCAGGTCTTGTTAGCCCCTAGGGGAACTGCAGTTAACAGTAGCCCCCCATATGCTGTTGGTAAAGCTGTGCAAATCCAGCAATTCGAAACATTGAAGGTTTCAGCATACACATATTTAATTGCCTGGTAAGTATTAAAGTTCGGGTGCCACTCTGCATGCTTATTTAGTTCTACTTGCATGGCCGAGAAAAGAAATGGCCACAATAAAAAGATTATTGTCACTAGTACAGTCAACAGGATGGTCATGTAATATTTTTGTGGAAACGGTTGTTCTGCATTTCCATTTTTTCCGGTTCTTCCAAGTAGGTGTATTTGGATCTTACTGGATTCCGTCATCTTATTTTGGACACATGATCTTACTCTCTGCCCTAATAGGACCTTCAGCACCGATGGTTTCTTCACTGGGTTTGAGATGGATCAGTCCTATTGATCTAACCCCCCTTTGTAGCCAGACTTTGTGCTTATTTTTATTTATGTATTTTATACATCTGTATTTAGGCATTGTTTATATTTATATATGTATACATACATATATTTTTACATAGGTTTTATGTCTTTGGATGATGTACTATTTTGCAATTTCATTTATAGTTTTTTATATATATGAGTTTAATTTGATTTATATGAGGAGGCTTTATTAGTCATGTATTTAAACATATTTGAACATCTTATCAGTTTTTGTTACTGATACAGGATGCCTTTGTTATATACTCTTTTATCAAGTTACTGTCACTTTATCTGGCAAGTTTTTTAGGCACAGGTAGTCAAGGAGAACTCAAAGATGTGTTTCAATTAATCAATTGATGATCCACCCTACCTTTTGGCTATTCGCCATTGGAGAATTTGAATTAATTGAATAATTGGAATGTGTTTAAGTAAGATGTTTTGTTCCCTAGTTTTTGATCTGAAGAAGCATAGTAATACGCGAAAGCGCTCATCCACAGTTTTATTCTAATAAAAGATTTTGGTTTTTACAACTGCTGCTGCCATTCTTGTGCCTGAGACTGTACGTGTTTTGTTGCTCCTAGTTCAATTTGTAACGCACAGTCTCTACCTGGTGAGGTGGTCTTCTTTCAAAAATTTTGTTTATCTTTTGGCTGCTTCTCCACACATGATGGCAAACCCAGAAGTCGAATTAGACTACAATCCGAGCCCGAGGGTGAGTCTTACTACCAACAAATGGACTAGCATTATGAACAATAATAGTAACCCTTTATTGAGTTTGGATTTGAAGAACCATGCATTCATTGCCAATAATATTGATATGAACAACTCAGAACAGTTTGTTCATCAATTGAAACAACTTGAAAATGATCTTTACAGACTGCAACGTCTTTTATGGCAGCGCAGACATTTAGAAGCATGTTTGCACTTTAAACTCATACCGAGGGGGATGCGGGTCCTCTGTATGCCCTCCTACGGTGAGCAGCATCCGTTGCTACTTAAGTCATGGCAACAGATAAATCTGGATACCAGCTACAGATATATTCAGTTAATTATTGACTATTTTGCACCGATAGCGAAAGAACTGGTGTCAAAGGTCGATAAATTAAATTCTGATATACATAACAATTTTAACCATGACTTTTGCCTAAAAAAACTGGATTACTTATATGCACAGGTTGACTCTTATGCCCTTAAATTACAATCCACTAAGCAAAAAAAGTTACAACGTGACTTTAAAGATTTCTCTGATGGTAATGTATTTGTTTGGGCGAGGAGAACGGAGAATGCTATCCCCACACACAATGTACCTGTGGATATTGCTACCATAGAAACCACGCTGATTGACGCTGATCCAGTGAGTCCCATACTTACAAGTGCTGTTACGACAAATTCTGGACATACGTCAGGAACTAGCTTCGTTACACCACCGGAGGTTCCGGTTCCGGTCTCCGTAGAGGGAACCAACGAGGCATCCACACCACAACCTAACCAGGAGGCGGAGAATGTTACCACATTTAGAAGAGACCTAGGAGCGATAAGGAAACACACAGCTCTACCTTGTGCTTCTGATTTTTTACCTTTACCAATAAAGAAGCCAGCGATACCGAGGGACAGATCACAGAGCTGGGACAGAAGGAAACGGAAGCTCTCAGGAGAGAGCCATTATCCGCAAAGAAGGAGATTCAGGTGACGGAACATTTGTTTTTCAATCTCTCAAGGTTGGTACTCACTTTGACTGACGCCAGTGTGTTAGATAAAGGTCTTTCCTTTATCCCTTCTCAAGGCAGCACATTAAACAACCTGCTAACAGACTTACGGCTTTTTGCCAGAAGTATAGCTCTTAAATTGTTATTTTATAGAGATGAGACAAGTTTCTCTGAAAATTTATGTACACAGAGTGCCTGTTTATTTAAACTTAGGAGTACTTTTTCTCCTCCAATATCTGGGGTTGTTGAAACTTTTGTTAAGTTATGTGAGAGGGATATGTACAATTATTTCCTGGATGGGTATAAGAAATGTTTATATTTCAATATGTCTAAGCAGGAGAATTTGTCCCTGAAGAAATTAACACAAGATAGCTCTATTGCTATCAGACCCGCAGACAAAGGGGGAGGGATTGTGTTACTTAATAGGGAAGATTATGATAGGTATATGCAGTCCATGCTTAGTGATCATTTAACATATAAAAGCATAGATGAAAAAGATTTAGATAAAATACTTAGAGATATTAATGACACACTATATGATTTATTGATGTGTCGACAGATCAGCAAAGACATATATGAGTTTTTTCATACTAGCCATCCTCAACTCCCAGTCATAAAAGGATTACCAAAATGCACAGGGATATATCCACCTCCCATCGTCCCATAGTCTCGGAGATGGATGGAGTACGAAAATATTTCCATCTATTTAGAAAAATGTCTGAGACCCCTTGTTAATAATATCCCGACTGTCTTAAAGGACACCTACCAACTTCTGGAATTTTTGGATAACCTGGAAGTTGAGTTATGCAGAGATAGGCATCTTTTAATAACCATGGATGTCCAGAACTTGTTCACTTGTATCCCAAACGACAAGGGCATTGATCTAATTAGAGATTTATTACAAGCCTCACCATCAATAGACTGCAATATGCAGTTATTGATTTGCCAGCTGCTAGATTTGGTCTTAAATAACAATGTTTTTTGTTTTAAAGAGCAGATATTCTTACAACTAGCAGGGGTTGCCATGGGCACCCTCTTGTAATATGCCAATCTAGTGGTTCATCAGTGGGAAAAGGAATTTTTGTTCAGTCATGAATCTTTCAAAAAATGCTTGGTTTATAAGCATTTTGTGGACGATGTCCTTGTGGTTTGGGATGGCAGTGAGCAAGATTTTCTTTTGTTTGTATCATACTTGGAAACTACTACTAGCTTTTTAAGGTTTACCATAGAAACTTCACATGACACCATAAGTTTCCTTGATGTAAATCTTAGTATTCAGAATAATAGGTTATTGTCTTCTCTGCATAGGAAGACTTGTTGGAAGAATGCCATATTACGATATGACAGTATGCACCCTCGTCATATCTTCAAAGGGATAGTGAGATGCCAATTTCAGAGGTTATTGAAATTATGTAAAGATCCCATGAATTTGAATATGGAATTAGAGAAAATGGAACTTATTTTCATAGAAAGGGGTTATGATGCTAAACTAATAAAGTATCAAATCTGAAGTATTGGGAGAGCCTAGAAATTCAGAAAATCAAATTATTACTAAAACAGGCTATGGAAATACGGCTAATAGCACTTTTTCTAGCAAAGCCATGTTTGTAACTACATACACAAATGACAGTCTAAATATTAAGAAAATCTTTTCCAAACACTGGGGTATTCTAACCCTAGATGATAAAATACTGAATATAGTAGGGGCTACACCCAGACTTGTATTCAGGAATAATAAGAATTTAAAAAGACTGCTTTGTGTTGATCACAATACTAGAGCAAGAGATATTAGCATAATAGACAGGAGTATATCACAAGAAACTGGGACTTATCCATGCAGGAAATGCAATTATTGTGGTTATATATCAACATCACAAAATGTTATACATCCTAATTTAGATTTTTCCTTTACCCCCAGGTTTACTGCCAATTGTAACACCTCAGGCCTCATTTATTTAGCAACATGCCATTCTTGCCCTGCGTTATGTGGGCATGACTAAAAGGAAACTTAAACATAGGATATACAACCATATATATGATATAAGGAATAATAATCAGGTAAATGCCCTAGCTAAACATATCTCAATTTATAAAGAACATGGTTTTGTATTCAGAGTACTTCAGATTATTCCCCAGAATCATCGAAGGGGAGATTATATGAATTATTTAGAGAGCAAAGAACTTGGATGGGTTTTTAAGTTAAGAGCCCACTACCCTCCAGGCCTTAATAATTATGTCTCTTTGCGATCTGTATTAAAATCTCGCAAATAATATCTTACGCATTATTGTGTTAGTCATATTATTTACTTCTATGAGTTTTAGGTTCAGCATTCTGTACATAAATATGTTTACATTATATGTTTTTATGCATATATATATGATACAGTGATTTTGCACTTGTACATTTTTGTATTTGTATTTTTATACATCTGTATTTAGGCATTGTTTATATTTATATATGTATACATACATATATTTTTACATAGGTTTTATGTCTTTGGATGATGTACTATTTTGCAATTTCATTTATAGTTTTTTATATATGAGTTTAATTTGATTTATATGAGGAGGCTTTATTAGTCATGTATTTAAACATATTTGAACATCTTATCAGTTTTTGTTACTGATACAGGATGCCTTTGTTATATACTCTTTTATCAAGTTACTGTCACTTTATCTGGCAAGTTTTTTAGGCACAGGTAGTTCAAGGAGAACTCAAAGATGTGTTTCAATTAATCAATTGATGATCCACCCTACCTTTTGGCTATTCGCCATTGGAGAATTTGAATTAATTGAATAATTGGAATGTGTTTAAGTAAGATGTTTTGTTCCCTAGTTTTTGATCTGAAGAAGCGTAGTAATACGCGAAAGCGCTCATCCACAGTTTTATTCTAATAAAAGATTTTGGTTTTTACAACTGCTGCTGCCATTCTTGTGCCTGAGACTGTACGTGTTTTGTTGCTCCTATTATTTTGAGAAGCTTAGACAATTTTCTCAGTTCCCAGATTGATTTAGTTGCTCCATATGCTGGTAATACGCCTGCCCACGATATAACAGTATCACTCAGATCCATGTGTGATAGTCCTTTGTCATTCCCTGGGCCTAAGTTGTGATGGTTTTTCCAGGGTGCATTGATTTGTCTCACTGGGATTGATAGGCTTCTTGATTTCTCGGACATTCCGAATCTTCCCTTGAGGTAAAACTGTTGTGTGTCTTATGACCGGAACCAGGTATCCCCAAAAAAATTGCCGGACCAATTCTCGGGTAGCCATTTATATGCTTTTCTTCCACATATAAAGTAACAATCTTCCACTTTAGTAGTAATTTTACTATACCCTTGCTCTGCATGAAACATTTTTCTGTCGATTATAGACAGTTGTTTGTAGAGATCAGCATTAAGTTTTACTTCTTCAATTGTCCTATGCATCAGTTTAACAAATGATTCATAGCTCGTGTTGCAACAGAATCTGATGTTATCAGATTTAGTGTAGCATCTATAGGGAACAGTTACATTGCAATAGCTCCAACCCACCTTGACTGTATCATTCTTATAAAAACACACAGTTCCTTTCTGTCGAATAGACAAGTGCAATGCTACCTTATCTTTTGATGTGACATCTGATGTATCATGAATTAAGTTTTCCCAGGTCTTGTTAGCCCCTAAGGGAACTGCAGTTAACAGTAGCCCCCCATATGCTGTTGGTAAAGCTGTGCAAATCCAGCAATTCGAAACATTGAAGGTTTCAGCATACACATATTTAATTGCCTGGTAAGTATTAAAGTTCGGGTGCCACTCTGCATGCTTATTTAGTTCTACTTGCCTGGCTGAGAAAAGAAATGGCCACAATAAAAAGATTATTGCCACTAGTACAGTCAACAGGATGGTCATGTAATATTTTTGTGGAAACGGTTGTTCTGCATTTCCATTTTTTCCGGTTCTTCCAAGTAGGTGTATTTGGATCTTACTGGATTCCGTCATCTTATTTTGGACACATGATCTTACTCTCTGCCCTAATAGGACCTTCAGCACCGATGGTTTCTTCACTGGGTTTGAGACGGATCAGTCCTTTTGATCTGACCCCCCTTTGTAGCCAGACTTTGTGCTTAGGGTCCCGAAGGAGAGGTAAGATCTTTGTCCAATTCAAAGTTCTTTACCAGCTTGCAGTATGCCAGGAGTATCCACAAAGCTCATTCTGCTATTTTGACTGCAGTAGGTGTCAAAAGAAGCACCTGGTAGGGACCTTCCCAACTTGGCGATGCGCAGTTCTTTCGTTTCACAATATTAATCCATACCCAGTCTCCTGCGTCACTGCCACTTCCGATGTTTTGGTTTGTTTTTTATCTGAAACAGAATTTGACTGCAACAGATGTTTAGAACTCAACAACTTTTTCATATATTCAGCTAGTATAAAATTGGCTTCCTGGTCTGATGACATGAGAAGTTTCCACTGGGGTGTATAATAAGCTCTTCCAAACAGTTTTTCAAAAGGAGTCAATCCTTTTACTGTAGGGACAGTTCTCATGCTCAACAGTGCCAGGGGTAAACAGTACAACCAAGTTTTTCCTGTCTCAGCTATTAATTTTCTCAATTTGCTTTTTAATATACCATTATGCCTTTCAACCAGCCCTGCAGACTGTAGATGGTATGCACAACAATTTTTTTAAAGAAATACAAAAATGCTTACTTAACTGCTGTATGGTTTGATTTACAAAATGTTTCCCATTGTCACTGTAATTCTTTCCAAAATGCCAAACCTAGGAATAATTTCTTTGACAAGTACTTTTGCCACTGTAGCTGCATCCGGATTTTTTGGTTGGAAAGGCTTCCAACCACCTGGAAAACATATCTATAATGACAAGACAATACTTTTTATTTTCACATTTGTTCAATTCTATGAAATCCATACAGATAGTGTGAAACGGATATGGTGGTGTGGGGAAGCTCCCTTGCTTGGGCTTTATCGCTCCCTGTGCATGATGTTTTTACAAATCTGACACATCAAACAAAAATTTTTTAGAGTAGTTTGCAAATCCCTACATTGTGAACACTTGGTTCACCAGCTGTGCCATCCCCCATGTTGAGACATGGCATTGCCCATGGCTCAGCAATGCTGCATAGCGAAACAAATTAGAGGGTATTATCGATTTTCCTTCTTTAGAGATGTACAGCCCCTTTTCGAGGATCGCTCCTCGTTTTATCCATCGCTGTTTTCCAGCTTCTGTAGTGAGTGTCTGCATTGTTTTTTTTAGCATGTCTAGATCTAAGGCTTCAGATGGTTGCAATTCCTTATTTAAAAGAAATACTTCTGTGGCCACTTGTTTTGCAGCTGTATCAGCTCTCGCATTACCTTTTGAAATCCTATCCTGTTGCTTGGTGTGAGCTGTTCATTTGCAAATGGCCACTTTCTGAGGTAACTGAATAGATTCTAAAAGATCTAAAATAAACTGTGCATGATTTATAGGTTTGCCAGTAGGTGTTATCATTCCCTGGTTTTTCCACTGTTGTGCAAACACATGTACAGTGGAAAAAGTGTACTGGCTGTCAGTAAAAATGTTTACACATTTACCCTTTGCTAGGTTACAAGCCCGTGTCAGGGCAATCAATTCTGCTGCCTGTGCAGATAAATAGTGTGGTAAAGATTTTGCTTCTACAATCTCAGTATCAGAGACTACTGCATATCCTACTAGGTTTTTTCCTGCAGGACCCCTTTTGCATGAACCATCCACGTAATATGTCACCTCTGCATTGTCCAAGGGGACGTCCGTGAGATCTTTTCTAGGTAGGTTCTTTTGCTCAATTACCTGCAGGCAGCGGTGGGGTGTGCCATCTGCAGGAGTTGGGAGCAACGTAGAAGGGTTCAAAGTTGTACATCATTCAATTGTCATATGAGGTTGGCTCAACAATATAGTCATGCAGGAAAGATGCTTAGCAGGGGAGAGATATGCCACTTTTTCTTGCAGTAAAATGATCGCGACTGCATGGGGCACTTTCAAAGTGACAGGGTGGAACAAGACTACTGAGGCTAAAGCCTGCACTGCCATTGCAACTGCAGCTACTGCTTGTACACAGTGGGGTAAGGATCATGCCACTGGGTCCAGTTGTGATGAATAGTAAGCAATGGGGCGTTGCTTATCCCCATGCTGTTGTGTTAATACTGATGTCATGTAACCCTGCTTGCAATCTACAGTCTGGAAAAAATGTTTATGATAGTTTGGCAATCCCAGAACTAGTGAGGACGCTATTAACTGCTTTAGTTTACAAAAGGCAGACTCTGCCTCTGGTGTCCCTTGTAACAAATCCTGCGCTGCCATAGGCGTCTTATATATAAGGTCAGTTAAGGGTGCAGATTCCAAGGCATAGTTTGGAATCCAGCTTCGGCAAAAATTAGTTGTACCCAGGAAGGACATCATTTCCTTCTTGGTAGTGGGTTTTGTTGCTTGTAAAATTGCTACTTTTCTGTTCTCATCTAACGTTCTACCTTCCTTGGATATTACATATCCTAGGTATTTAACCTGTTTTTTTTCCAGAGTTGCAGTTTGTCTTTGTTTACCTTATGTCCCTCAGTAGCTAAAAATCGTAGAAGTGCTATGGTATCTTCCTTACAATCCTGCTGGGTGGGGGCCGCCAGCAGAATGTCATCAACATAAAGTAAAACCTGGCTACCTCTTGGTGGGTTGAATCCCACCAAATTGCTTGCCATTTCTTGTGAGAATATCATTGGACTTTCACAATATCCCTGTGGTAGGCGTGTATATGTATATCTTTTTCCCTGAAATGTAAATGCAAACCAATACTGGCTGTCAGGGTGTATCGGGAGTGATAAGAATGCGTTGCTAATGTCTACCACAGAAAAATACTTTGGTTGAGGTTTTAACTCATTCAACAGGGTGCGTGGATCTGGCACTATGGTTGCCCTTGGTATTACTGCGTCATTTACAGCTTGCAAATCCTGGACAATACGCCATTCTCCAATGGCTTTTTTAACTGGAAATAAGGGTGTGTTACATGGTGAATCAGGAGATTCTATTAGTATCCCTCGTTTAAGTAAGGATGCTATAATATGCTTTATCCCTGCCTCTGCATCTTTTCTTAAAGGATACTGTCTTTTTTATGGTCTGAATGCTGACTTTGGCATGTTAGTGACTAGCCCTGCTGTACGAATGAGGCCTACATCTGATTTCCCTGTTGACCAGAGAGTCTCTGGTATACCTCGCAAGGCGTTTTCTTCCTCCTTTAATAGGAGTGTCCATCAGCTGTCTTTGCTAGATTGCAAGTGCACAGCTGGGTTGGTCTGAGTTATCCAATTCAATTTTTGTACTTGTATCCCCTGTCCTGACAGTTCTAGTTCTGTCTGTTTCTCCCATCTCGTGGCTTTTTCTCCTAGGTCTGCCCATTTTATATTTTTGTTTTTAGTTAAACTAACATGTGGTAATCAATTAGATTTATAACGTGCAAAAAACTGCTGGGGCAGTGAACAGCTGGCTACACTGTTCCCTTTTGTGTCCCAGTACAGGTTACGCAGCATCAATCTATTTGTATGATTCTTAAATAATTCTTTCTCATATTCCTTATCAGGTCCTGGTGTGTTACAAAAATACAGGGTACAGTGCAACAGGTGTTGCTTGTCAATGTCAAGGGAGGGAAACTTACTGATAGCTATGCTCATTAGTTCCTCGGTCACAGTCCCTGGACCACTCGTAACCAAGTCCTGGCTGTACCAGTAAAACATTTCGCCCTCCGATTGCACCACAAAAGTATTATTTTGTCGCTGTGCTTCCATACCCTGCATGGTTGGGACTACTGCTATACCAAATATCTGCATGAGGTCTCTGCCCAAGAGATTTACTGGGCATTTTGCAGAAACTACAATTTTGCTTTTCTGTGTTAATCCTGAAACTGGATCAGTTATTGCAATGTTATGAGAGAGAGGCTCCCGATACAGCTGTCCATTAGCTGCTTTGACCAGTATGTAATCAGGTGACTCTATGTTTTCTGGTAGTTTGGAGGGGTGTATCAGGGTCCGTGATGCCCCTGAATCACACAAAAATTTGACCTCCCTTCCTTCTACCAAGAGTGTAACTTCTGGTTTTGTCTCTGCTAAATAGAGCTCCAGGCTCAACAAAACTAGGTCTAATATTTCGTTTTCTTCATTGTCACTAATTTCCTGCACTTCCTCTACTCCCTCTTTCACATTCTCATTTGTTCTTTCTTTACTAGCCCCTTCTAGTGATTCTTGACTATCATATAGTCAGTCCTCATCCTCCTTGTCTTCCATTGTTGCCTTCTTATTTTTCCTGCAATCCCTTGCCAAATGTCCCTTTTTGCCACATTTAAAACATTCTCCCCTTTTCTTACGCCCTTCAAAGTCCTCTGATCACTGATCAGACTGCTTGTTTCCCTGTGCGTTTTTCTTGCCCTTTTTCCCAGACTGCACTACATAAACTTCTGCTCCATCTTCTACAGAAAATACTTGAGCTTTCTTTTTCTTTTTGCTATTAAAATGCCTTTCGGCATGTCTAGCATATTCAAGTAATGATTGTAACCTGCTGGTACAATGGTCTACCATGTGTTTTGTAATAAAACTGCTTATAGGCGCACTACTGCCTTTCAAAAATGCATTCTTTAACTGCTGTTCATATGGGGAATCTTGCGTTTGATCTTCAGGAACCTGCATTCCACAGTGGTTATTAAAACATTCTAACAATCCGGCATAGTATCGGTCAATTGTTTCACCTTCTTGTTGGATGCATTGATTAATGCAAGTCCACTCTGCCCTAGGTTTCCATTTTTCAGAGATGCGGTCTGTAAGACCTTTTACTCTTGTGTCTAATTCTGCACTGCTATGTGGGAGGTGTCTTTGTGCAGCGTCACGAGGGTTCCAGTTGCCACAAATCATGTACCAATCTGGCCCTACAATTTGTCTAACTACTTTTTCTACTTCTTCTTCGTTTAAGTTATAACTTAACCTCATTCCTTGTAAGTCTTCTGAGAATTTTCTAAAATTAATCTTCGGATGGGGAATTCCCTCAGTGGCTTTCCGGATATCTTCCGGAGTCCAACTTCTATATACTAAGATAGTTGGGTCCTGATTGTCCTGACCTGCCTGAGGATTAAGTACTTCTATAAGCGGGCATATTTCTTCTTCTTCTCCTATAGATCGTGGATTCTTAACTATTTGCCATAACTCAATACCTTCTTCTGAATTACTTGCCTCTGTTTGGGACCTGGTGCCGATGGGATCTCTGATTTTAGTTAGTTTTAGTTTTATAATACCTCTATCTTCAGTGACCACAGGATATAGTGGAGGTGGACTAACCTGTTCACTCGCTTCATATTCTGGTAAAGGAGGCGGAGGTGCTGATGCTATTACTAAGTTATTATCCTCCTTATCTAAAAACATTGCTTTTTGAATCTTTGTTCCTTTGGTCCCTACGGTTTACTTCCTCCAGTCACCTGTGTGCTTGAGGAATTCCTAATCACCGTTGCTTTTTTACCTGACCCTTGGAATCATTTTTGAATTGTTTGATAAGTTTGATAAGCGAGGATTTTTCTAATTTTCTGTCGAATTCATATTTATTAACCCATTTTGAAAAATATCTAATATTATCGGCGTGCTGCGACTGCATATATTTTGCGTCTTCTGTTAACGGCAGGTTCTGGGGTGTTTTTGTGCAATTATTACCCATTTTATTTTACCTTTGATTGTTACATAACTTCTCTTAATTTTAACGTGTACCACGGATTTTGTTATAGTCTCTTCAGAATGACTGCCTACTTATTCTGTTTCTCCTGATCTTATGACAAGACAGTACTCTTTTTTTTATCCTTGACTGTAAGAAAAATACAATCTGATAAAAAAACAATACACATCTAGTCCCTGATCAGAAAACAGAAAAAGTAGATTCACCTTACCTGAGCCCACGTGATTGATCGCTGATTCAGAAAACCCGTCCTTCAGTCACAGATCAGAAGATGACTGGCCTCTTTTGACAATAATTCAGTTGGATGTCTTTATACTGTAGAAGAACCGATTTGGTTTCTTCCCCGTACGGTTTCAGTCACCTGGCCGTCTGATCCATGGTGAAGAGAGGATTCCGGTCCAAAGGACCAATCTGTAAAAGGAAAAACTTCAAAGATCAATGCACGTAAGGTTCAAGCAAGGCACCCTTTATTACTTGCAGCAAGGAGACAAAGCATGTAGGTACAAGGTTTGTCTGACTTTCTGGTGGTCAGTATGTTATTCTTATACAGTTCTCTTCATGTCACATAGAAAATGTTACTAATCTACTGCTGACGTAGTTGGACACAGCTTTCTGTATGTTACACAGAAAATGTTACCAGGCTTATTGCTGACATGGTCAGATTATTGCTGTCTTCAAAAACATTTGAGAAAAACAACCTGGCCTTGGGCTTATTTTAGCCCACCTTGTCTCTTCAATTCTTCCATTGTACAGTTCTAATACATGCGATACATTTTGTCTAGATTCAAGGTACATTTCTAGCTTTGGTACAAGTAATGCTGACTATGGTTTAAACTTTCAAACATCTATTGTTTTCTTTATCAAGACTTCAAGCAGCTGCACATTTTCTCATGGCATTAGCAGAAATAGAATGTCTCTTATTAAGTTTCCGGTAGCTGCACATATTTTCATTGCATAAGCAGAATAAAGTGTCTTTTATTAAGTTTCTAATAGCTGTGCAGATTCATGCAGTATGAACAGAATAAATGTATTAACCCTTTTAAGCCTTTAATGTACTAAGCATGTACATTGCTATTATGCATTTTCCTAACAGATTGTTTCTCCAGTTTTGCAGAGTTCCATTTCCTAATTTTTTTAATTGGCATTTAAGTGCTCCATTCATCCTTTCAATTAATTCTGCTGCCTGTGGGTAATAGGGTATGAGAAATACCCATTCAATATTATGTTGTTTTGCAAATTCCTGTACCATTTTTCCTTTAAAATGAGAGCCATTATCACTTTGTATTTGCAAAGGCATTCCATAATACAAAATAATCAAATCTAAAGGTTTTATAGTACTTACCTGTATCGTCTGTTGGCATGGAAAACCAATAAAGTATCCAGAATAAGGATCTACTGCTGTACATATATATTGACAACCTCTATTTGATGGTAAAGGACCAATATAATCAATTTACCATATTTGTACTGGCAACTTTCTTCATCCTATATGGCCCTGAGCCATATGAGGCATAGGTTTTTGTTGTGTATGCTGACATACCGGGCACTGTAATATAACACTTTTAATTAAGTCTAATGAAAGTGCAATTCCTCTTGTTTGTGCCCACCTGTAAGTGGCTTTTTCTCCCAGATGTCCACATTTCTGATGTGCCCATGTTGCCATCCCCATTTGCTCAGAGTCATCTTGTATATTAACTTCTGAAATTCTTGTTTGTTTATCTGTAACATAATTAAACCATCATTTTAGAGAGTCTGCAGAACAATGCTCATCAACATGATAAACTGTTACAGTTATCATTTTCAAAATTGATTGCCATAATTCTTTTTCCCAGATTTCCTTTGAATGAATTTTCCAATCATTTTCTTTTTGCCAGGTAGGCAACCAGGTTGCCAATCCATTTTCCACTGACCAAGAATTAGAATGATTTTGCAATTCTTAAATGCTATGCTGAAATATCCCAATGACTTTGCAATTTTTAGTACTTTACCAGAATATTCCAGCACACACACACACACACACACACACACACACACACACACACACACACACACACACACACACACACACACACACACACACACACACGCACACACACACACACACACACACACACACACACACACACACACACACACACACACACACACACACACACACACACACACATGACATAATTTGTAATCAAATGTAATGGCTTTGCTGAAATCACTAGAATGTTCCAGAACACAACATCATTTCCTATGCCTGCTGAAACTACTAGGATGTTCTAGAATTTAACCTAATTTCATATGTCAAAAGAGAAACAAAGAAAATAAAGAGATTGTTGAGATATAGTGAGCCAGCAGTCAAATAATCACACTCACTCAATGTACCCCTCTTTTGCAGCACATTCATATCACAAGTGCCTGTTATCAGTGACCATTCATGGACATCTATGGCACATGGACTCCCTGTGTTGTCTTCCATTTATGCTACATAAATGGGCCAGGTTGTTTTGCATGTCATCACAAGGAGCACATACCATCCCAACCCACTCAGCTACAACTGTATTCATCTCTGCCTGTCCCTGTATAACACACATGCACAAATCCTGAGCATTAGCCATAGACACACTCAGATCAGAAGGTGGTGGTACCAATGGCACTGATGACCACCAGTATGCTGACCCCTGCCATCCTCTTCATGTTCAGTGGAGCTGCTGGTAAACAAGGATGACTCTGCCTCTGGAGAGGAGGGTGATCATTATGCTTATATGTCAGCCACATCTTGTCCCACTGAGTATCCTGAGAATGAGGGGTGGGTTTTGGAGGCACAGGAGTTGTATTTGTGGAAGGAGGAGGGGATATGGCTGTCACATTATCCATGTCTACCATTTCTACATTTGGCCCAGACAGTTCCCTACTATCAGGCATGCCTAGATCCATGAAGGAGGAACTTCACTGTACTGCGGCTGTGAAATGACATACACATAGCCAAATATATGAATGCACCCATCACCAACATGAACAGACCTGTGTAGGTAAGCCTCTATAACAGAGTGCCATGGAAAATCTGAAATTAACACACCTTGTCCAGAATTATATTTGAACTGTAATTCCACTACACCTGCAATACAGGTAAAACCATGCTTGTTATTTGTATATATCTGAGTCAAGTGAGTAGTACAGCATGTCCCATATGTGACAGTGATCCCACCTAGGGCATCACTAACCAATATTTTAGGTGCTCTGAACAGTGCTGTTATCAGATCCAGTAGTCCACTGTGGATAACTAAGCTGTCTGGTTCCCCAGACAGAGAGATGCCAGGAACTCCTCTGTGTCTATTAATAGTGATAATGTTAGCAAATCTCCACCCAAGTCCCCCTGATCCTGTGCCAGACAGATTGCCTTAATGTGCACATGTGAATCATGTTAGTGTCCTTTCTCTGAACCTGCAGCTATGTGCTCTAAAATATCCCATCATGCACAGTGATGAAAGACCCAGTCTCATCTAATGTTCTAGAGCATCTACCAACCATGCTAGAGACCCTGAAGCAGGATGTCATTTTCTGCCTGGGAGAACTTCACCTTCTGTTCTCTCTGTGTAGGCTGCAGCTAATGCTAGGACATTCCTCAGGAAGCCAGTGCAATTTCCGGGTATTATCCACATATGGTTTCCTTGGGGGAGGTCTCCTTTGTGTGGTGGCCCCCTCTGTCAACAATCATAATACAGACATACGGCACCATCATGCAGATGTAGTAGGAGGCAGCTCTTAAAAGCTACAGAGGCCTTATGAGTGTACTCTTTACAGACAGGGCTATTTGTTGCACTTTTTTACAATGGACTCTGATACAATCAAGGCATTTAGTTGTGACTGTCTCTTTTACAGTAGTCTCTGATGCAGAAAAGGCTTTTAGCTGTGACTACACTCTTTTACAGTAGTCTGTGATGCAGACAAAGCTTACAGTTGTGACTGCACTCTTTTACAGTAGTCTTTGATGAAGACAAAGCTTTTTGTTGTGACTGTATGCTTTTATGTCCATCTCAGCTGCAGACAAGTGTTTGTGTTGTGACTGTACACTTTTATGGCAGTCTCTGCTGCAGACAAGGTTTTTTGTTCTGACTGTACACTTTTATGGCAGTCTCTGCTGCAGACAAGGCTTTTTTGTTCTGACTGTATGCTTTTATGACAGTCTCTGCTGAAGATAAGGCTTTTTGTTATGACTGAATGTTTTTATGGCAGTCTCTGTTACAGACAAGGCTTTTTGTTCTGAGAGTACACTTTTATAGCAGTCTGACACAGACAAGACGTTTTGTTCTGACTGTATGCTTTTACAGTAGTGTCTGACAAAGACAAGACGTTTTGTTCTGACTGTATGCTTTTACAGTAGTCTCTGACACAGAAAAGGTTGTTTATTGTGATTGTACTCTTTTACAGCTGTCTCTGATATAGACAAGGCTTTTTGTTTGCTGCAAACCCCAACGTAGCTTTACCAGGACACAACTTAGAAAATTGTAATTTAGGCCCCTTTTCTGCCACCACCTAAAAGACACAGATACTCTTCTCCACAGCCAAAGAACATGACAGTAAAAGGTATGTGGATGCACCACTCTCAGTGGTTACATAATTACAAAATCCACTGCAATGACTGCTCCTATAGCTGCTGATAACAGGTTTCTCCCTCTCCAAAGCTGATGTGTGACTGTCCCATCAGCAGTCAAACCAGTACCAGTACTACTTAACAAACTCACAAAGAGTAATGTCCACTGGACAGCTGCGTACAATTCACTAAAAGCTCATTTCACTGAAAACACATTGGACTAAAACTCATTTAGTTCAAAGTTATATATGGCCTTTTCCCCCTGATGTAGTGTGATCCTGAAGTTAGCATATAAAGTAAAGGGGGTGTGGGGCACACAGCCCCCACATTGGGGGGTATGGGGGGACATAGCCCCCACCTATTTTAAATGTTTAAACCATAGATATGGATACTTACAAGTCCAATGAATAACTCTTTTCAGAAGACAATATATAACCAAATTATGAGGGGGACTATGCCCCCACACCCCCCAATGTGGGGAGCTGTGCCCCCCCTTACTTTATATACTAACTCCAGGATCACACTACAGTGGGTAAATGGCCATATATAACTTTCAACTAAATGACTTTCAGTGAAATAAGTTTTCAGTGAAATGAGCTTTCAGTGAATTGTACGCAGGCAACTGAGTTTCAGTGAAATGAAGTAGAACCATGATGACTGCTACCTCTGTTACCACCAATGTTTTGTCTTCCATTAGTCCAACACAATGGCATGGTATTCCAGTGGGTCTGCATAGTCACTAACACTGTCTATGCTCACAAGGTCTGCCTTTGTCCCTGTCCCACCTGATGTACCCACAATGGCATATCCACACACACCTCCCACTGTGTCTTATGGCCAAAACCACTCTACTGACATTTGTGCGAGTTAGGTTCTGTGCTACTGTACTCCTGTATGTACATATTCTGATAGGAACATATCATATTATTCTGTGCATATTCAGCATTATAGTGCTTAGTATACTAGCATACCAAAGAGCTGTTTGCTCCACCTATAGAGAGTTGTAAGGCTGATCATCAAACACAGACAAGATATTTTTTCTCTTTCTTCATTTCTCATTATTTTTCTTTTGTATCCTTATCTGATTTTTTTTTAATTTCTCCATTTATTTTACAATTTATATAGTGTCTGCTACAGCAGTGCCTGTGATGCAGCAGTAGTCCCTTTGAGCCATCCCACCCTGCCATCTCCAATTACCTCACTATCTGGCTCCAAGTCTGCCTCTCCATTGAGAGACAGAATGCATCTGGCAGGGGAAATCAAAAGGGGGTCCTCAGTAACCTCTGGTGGATGATTATTGAAGAGGGAGATGTTGTTCCCTTTGGGGGTCATATTTTATTACCTACCAGGAATTGAAAGAATTTATGGCAGAGTTTGCAGAGGACTGGCTTAACTCATACCTGTTTCAGCTGCCCTGAGACCTTTCTTGCATGATTTGCAGAGTCATTGCACTGCCTAGTGTTCCATCTGAACCAGGACCCAGTGGAGGGGGCAGTCATGGTGCTGACTGACCACCATCTGTGTCCCATCTATGACAGTATAATTAGGAGCTGGGACCTCATTTTAACCACCTTTATGATGTTCCCTTCCTTGAGCTTCACTCCTCTACCCTGTTTGTAATCCAATCCACTCTATTACCATTTGTTAATCCATTGTCTGATCGATTGTGAACAGCCCTTTGTATTAGCACTTCCCTGTTGATTTTTGTTTGTGTTTTATATCTACTTGTGTGACCCTGCTTTATACCTATAACCTATTTCTATACATCCTTCCTCATCTACCTTTCTTAGAAAAGGATGCTTGACCCTTCAGAAAAGGTATACTCTACTGGCTCCTTCCCACACCTTCACTTTCTTACCCTGAGTCCTTCAGTATATTCATCTGCTTGCTCTTCCCCCCACTAACTTTTCTACACTCCTATTTGCCCATATAAATGATTTAGACTTAATTGGGGACCTTGCAGTGAACCATGTATTATGATTTGCAGCAATTCTTGTAGCATCACAAGTTTGCACATGTTGACACACATACTCGCATGCATCATGCATACTACTTCTGCTTGAGATTTGTCTAGCTGCACCCAGGAATAACACCACCCTCTTCCATGGCAATTTTTAGTACATTAAATATTGTGGCACTAAATGCCTCCTTCTTAATTGATAACTACCTTCAAGATGCATTAGACAGCTTGGCATCATTGCAGTAGCCCTTGGATAACTGCATTTTGCATGTTTCTGAATCCCAGGGAAAGACTTTTAGTGGGGATTCAGAGACATGGTCAGCCTTGTTTACCAAACACTCTGAAATGATGCAGTCCATAATTAATCAAAGACATGTAAGCAGCAAAAAATGGGTAGATTTTTATAAACTGTGCCTCAGCAGATATGTCACCCAATGCACACCAAACTAATGCACCGGGCTTGTCTCACTATACAGTTGAACATAGTGGTAAACTGTGATGTTCCACAGCAGTATCATTCCCTGAACTTTATGAATGTGTATGCCCACCTGTGATGCCAAACCATCTAAATGTATGCATATGGATTAGTCATTAGGAATCTGCCAAAATATCATATGCAGTGGAGATGCACACAGGTTACATATATCCCACACATTCCAAAAGGGTACATATGCATGTATGTGACAGCTCTAGCACAAAGCTTTTTAGGCACATGTCTAGGGCCCTGTGCACACTGACAAAAAGCTCTTTAGGCACATGTCTAGGACCCTGTGCTAACTGTGATACCTCATGTCATCCACACTGTTTACTGAAATCCATAGATGTTTATTTTATATATCTGCTACACCCACACAGTTTGATTGACATCATAATTTCCCAGGTATGAGGACTTAAAAAACATTTGTTTCAGTTACTTAAATATTTTCTTATAGTTCATATCATTAGTGGGAATGTTGTGGCCATTTGAAAAGTGATGCATATTTAATGTTCATTTGAAAAACAATACACATTTAACAGACTTCTTTGCACATTTCCTCTCCTCATCTACATTCTTGGAATTTGCACATCTGTATTTTTTATGATTGTCCTACAAGAAAGCAGTCAAACTATCCCATTATATTATGTTAAGCCCCCATTGCAGTATGCTTTGTTTAGACCAAGTACCATAGCTGTTAGTGATGGATCACAAATACTTAAACAGTATTGTTATTCCTGTAGAAAAATCAATCACTTGCCATTATATCAAAGATTGTAAAGTAAAGTAAGTGCATTTGATAAACGGTTAACAAATTGACCAGTTTGTGGATCTGCACAGTGTACTGTACATTACAGAAAGTAACCAAAAAGTGCAATATTATCCAAGATATCATTGGATATATTGATATAAGGTACTTGTATATAAGTAATTATTTTTGTGCATAACTCCTGAATATCTGTTTCTTTCATACATTATCATGGCTCACTTTATGGATTTCCCTTCAGACTGTCCATTGTTTACTAATTCTGAACACTGATAGTAGATTGCAGTGTTGTTCCTTCCGACTGCCTGATGTCATACTGTCGGACAATATTCTGTTAGTGGCTGCTGACTTTAGAGCAGTGCTCAAGTTTGGGTTAATATTTTATACCTGTTTTCTCCATGAAACCTTTTTGTTTTTTTCATTTTAATTAAAAAAGGGAAAGACTGCAAAACTTTCTCTCTGGTATTGACTTAAAATACATCTACTTTGCAGGTAGATAATTTCTGACTAGATTTACTTTCCTTGAAATATACCAGAATGCTTCAGGATAAGTGATTTAAGGCCCTAGATGTCAAGGTTTACTTTGAGCTTCCCCAGCTGTTATGCTGACAATTCTGTATTAAATCTGCTCTTCCTTGGGTGTAATGTCATAGTGAAGCATTTCTTGGCTGCACTTCCATTGCTAACAACCTTTACAAAGGGATAACAATTTCTCTTTCTCTCATTCTTACACCTCGTCATATGCATGTTGACATGCAGAGCTGTCCTTCCTGCATTGGTCATGTTGATGTTCTTTGATACAGCCATATTTGGTACCAATATGTTTTTTTTTCAGGCTTCTGGGACATACAATAATTAAAAAATAAATGTCCTAGTTGTTTTGGTTCCCCAGCAGCAAGTATGATGGTTGTAATGTTTGATAATAGTTGAAAACCTATCATAAGGGACTGTGTATATTTTATTATAAAATTATACTGATTGATCATCCACACATTAAGTCTTTGTGTACAGGAAATGGCTGCACATATTTTATGTATATAGTTACTTTTAGGAAAATTATGATATCTTTATGAAATGAGCACATACTCTTAAAATTGATGTCAGCCAGTATGAGTATTGCTAGGGAGGAATACTTAAAAGATTAAAAATCCATGTATCTATGTTTTCATTATTTTTCACACTTGTATGTCCTGTTTTAATTGTATTTATTTGTTAACCAGTTGACCATCTTTGACATTTTAGCCATTAAATGGGTGTGCACAGACACAATATGGATTTATGTGGTGGAGACAGTGGTACCATATGGATGAGAGTCAAGAGCCATTTGCTTATATTTAAACATATTGAAGATTCAACTGTACATATTCATATAGCTTTATATATATTACTATATATATTATTATATAGTACAAAAAGTTGAATGCATTGATGTTGTCATTACTAATATTTTTTCCGTTTTATCACAGACATCTGACATCTACTAAGTCAATAAGGTGGCAGCATCTGTAGATAAAGTGGCTCACTGTGCATGGAAGTGGCAGACACCTACAGTTTAATCACAATTCATCAGTGATGGATCTGCTGGGCAGAGTTATTGTATGCTTGTGTGAAATAAATTGAAATGCATTACTGTGGTCTGCATTTTTATTTGATCAAAATCAGACATCTGATGTGCACACAGTCTATAAACTGTATAAAATTTGTGACTACAGAAAATTTGTCAATTAAACTCACTGATGCTGTAATTTGATGACAATTAAACAGTCATTAATCTGGCTTATCAGAGCTATTGCATTTTACTGAAAGACACTGATATATTTATTGTCATCTTTTTAAATATGAATACAGTAGTACTGATGAATGTATGGTTAGTAAAGTCAACAAAGTACATATAAATGGTGACTATACGATCTTTCTGATGGCCTTTCTCCTTGCTGTTTAGTTCACAACTTATACATTTGTCATTTTTCAGTTTGACCAAACTCAGTGAGTGCATGAATGTTAGCATTAGCATGCTCAGACATATTAACAACAAATGCTTCTGTAAAAATAATATTATAGTCATTTTAAATGACATAGAAAAAGCATTTTGAAAATCATATTTTTGCTTGCCAAATAATAAAATGTGGTACGCAAACTAAACATGAGATTGAAGCCAATAGATAACACAGTATAGAATGTTGAAAATAACATGTTTTGCCATCCTTGAACACAAAAGCATCTATAAATATAAAGAATATAGACTGTAATAAGTAAAGTGAATTGGGATAAATTTACCTGAAATATCTAGGTTATTTATGAAAGATCTGATTGCCATGATCTGAATTAAAATATTACTAGATCGTGATGTGAAGTGTCCAAAAATGCTTAATTATTTAACTACTCTTAAAATTGTACAGAAAAGATGCTTTGAGACATTGCCATTCTTCTGCAGCTCCACCTATTTCCTCTTCTTTTTGCAGTGCTACAGCCCTTAGTATTTAAGCAAACTCCTGTGCTTTCAACTCTAGTCAACCTTTGTGGCTTCATTCTAGTCTCTATTGACTTTACAGCCTTCTCTGACCTCCATCTGCAGCTGACTGTGGCCATCTGTAGTTTATGCTGGGGGATGATTGTTTCATTTGTTATAACTTTGCAGTCTTTGTTTTTACCATAATGTCCTTTTATTAGTAGGAGAAAGTCTGCCTGAGTTACATGCTGACCACTCTTGGATGTGATCTTGTGTCTGTCTTAGTTAGTGAATTACATATTGAGTACCATCAAGGCATTTGTCAGACAGATGTCTAGAATGACTTCTCCTTCTTTATTCCTGTCTCCCTACTCACGTGTACCCAGGCAGTCCTCACATCCTGTTCTGTTTGCAACAGTATGAGCATTTATGTCCCCCATTATCAACTTCAACTGTTTTAATCCTGCTTTATCTTTGAGGTCCTACAACTGCTGCCTAAATGTTCACTTTTTCTTGTTGTCATAGCCCTGCTGTAGGGCATAGGATGAGATTATGACATCTACCCTATCTTTACAATCAAATGTGACTTGCACAAATCTGTCCCTGATTCTGATGACATCCCTTGTTGTTTTCAGAAGAATCTATCTCACCACAGTCCTACACAATTTCCAGGTCCAGGTAGGAGGAGTGGGTGTCCTGAGACATGGAGCGGGGTCTATAGCTGGCTATAACTTGGATGGGTGTCTTGCCAACTGTCAGCTGCACCTGGAGTAATTCCAGTTCATCATGCTGGTGAACCAGTCTGGAGGTGTGCCTGTCTTTAATGAAGATAGAGATTCCACCACCCTTCATTTTTCCGAACTCATTTTGAGGTCAGAAAGTGTGGAATGAGGTATAGCCTGGTAAGGCAGGTGTGCTCTCTGCAGCCCTGAACCAAGTTTCCATGACTGCACAGATATTGGCATCTTCCAGTGTGAGGAGAGCCTCCAGTGAATGCATTTTCAGATTAAGGCTCCTAGCATTGAGCAGCA
This sequence comes from Protopterus annectens, assembly GCF_019279795.1. NCBI lineage: Eukaryota > Metazoa > Chordata > Ceratodontiformes > Protopteridae > Protopterus > Protopterus annectens. The sequence continues at coordinate 504,549,360 of NC_056739.1, forward strand.
TGACCTTCAGTTTGCTGTTTGACAGATCTTTCATGTTGGAAGATTTGTTTATGGGGCATAGCCTAAAAAAGTCACAATGGGGAGGCAAGAGTCTTGACCAAGATCTGGAACCCCAGGGGTGACAGGTGGAGGCCATCTCTGGCAAAGCATGAAGGCCTGTCAACCATGTCATCCCAGGCAGACAGATACTGGATCCCCTTGGAAAGACACCAGAAACTAAGCCTATTGATGAAGTCAGTCATGTTGTTGGTATGTGGCATAATTCTTGGTGAAGGTAGGATGCTGCTCAGGGCTAGGGTCACACCTGCCTGGAACACATACTCTGAGAGCTCAATCATGTCTCTCTTCATATAGTCTAGGGAGCTATGTCTCAAATCATTCACACCAGCATGGACAATGACAGAATCATACTTGTACCTTTTGTGGCAAGACATAAGTGCCTGCATGATGTGGTGGATTCTAGCACCTGACTAACAGCTGACTGTGACCTTCTCCTTGATGAGCCTGATGAGGGCGACACCAGTGTGTCTCACTACTGAGTCACCAATAACTAGTATGTTTGGTTTATTGTTATGCCTTATGGGCTGCGTTGGTTTATTGTTATGCCTAATGGGCTGTGTTTATGAGACATTGGTGTGCTGACTACAGTGTGCAATGAGATTGGCATTGTGTGTGGAATGTTTGTGAGTGTGATTTGGGGGTCTCTGTTGTTTGGGTAAGTTTTTGTTGAGGACCCCTGCATAGGTGGGTGTGTGACACTGTGATGTGGGTCATGTGGTGTTTGTGCTGGCAATCTCCTCTTTGTCAGGAGTACCAAATGTGGTGTGTGAGAGCATGGATTCCAGCTTACTGATGTAGATGCATCTCTCGCAAGTAGAAAAATTATGTGCTAGGAGAAGGGGATTGTTCGTGAACATAACGCAGTTGCAACACTGTCTCAGTATGCCCATGTCGACCAGACTGGCAAGGGAAACTGTTGAGAATTGTCCAAATGTAGTGCTCTGAATACTTAGTGGATTTAGGGAGAGCAGGGTTTGTCCACAACAAACCTAAATGTAAAATAACTGGTCTGAATCACAAGTGCTAAACCAAAACTAAGATGCTTAGAACAGCATGTAAATTTTATCAAGCTACTAGCAAGCAATACTACGTGCAGAAAAAGAACACTTGAGCACTTAAGAGCACACAGAGAAGCAACCTAAGGTAATAAAGAAGGTAGAAGACAGTTACAGTAAGAGCAGCTGACTAAAGTCTAAATAATTTTTTGTTAATGGAAAGTGATGGAATAGATCAAGATTAAGAAACTACAGGGGCTGTCCTTCCCAAATGCTCTCTCTGTACACAGTGGATAGAGCTGACTAGATGGAATTGGTAGGAGTGTCTGAAATCAAAATATGATCTCACTGTACTCAGTTGAGTGAGCAGATGAGATGGGCCCAGGAGGAGTGTCCAAACACAAATTTGCAGTAGGGGCTGGCAGTTCCAAAGTCACTGAGATTAATACCACAACAACAACAACAGGGAGGGAGGCTGGGAAAATGACCACAGAGAGACAGAGGTACCACAATATTCAATTAATATTCAAGGAAACAAATAAATAAAATGGAATACTATCTATAAAACAATGCAAGTACAGAACAAAGTATACATAAAGCAGTTTGCACTTCAGTTGATTGCAGGTAGATAGCATCTAGCCAAACAGCTCAGATATTGAGCAGAAATAAATACACAGATATGTGACTAATGCATATAAGGCAAAGAGAAACCTACTAGGCTAAGAGTTAAGCACCGAATATCAAAGAAGTGAGACAACAACCCCCAATGAAATCTTTTCTCCGATCCCTCAGAGTAGTAGACTCTGGATCACAAACCAAATTATTTTTCTGCACTGCCTTACCACATTATCTCCTGGATATAAAGGATATCCAGAACTCTCCTTGCCATCATGTCATCCACTACCGATCGGCATCCCATCACTCACCTTATATTCATTGTAGCAATCCTTAGTTCATTTTAGTAGCTTGGTTAGTTTTATATCCCACTTACATAAAGCAGAGCTATCCTAGTGGGGCTGGGCCAAAGGATACCAGCTAGCCAGTAGCTTATTAATTCAGGGCGGCTATGCTTTATGGGAAGAACAATCTGGCTAATGTGGGCACATAGACTCATCTCACTATTAGCATGGTTCCCTAGCATGTGTCAGAGTAGGCCAAGTTCTCAACCCTCTTATCAGTGGCAAATACTCATGCTCCTTTTTGGTGACATTAGTCAACATGACCAAATCACCTGGAGCTCATTTTTACACTGCTGATTGGCTTGTCATGACACTAAACACAGTATGTGGCTTATGATAACAAATCTTCTGTCAGTACATTCCTTCTCTTAAAACTGCATTAAAAGTAAAAAAACAAAACTGTCTTTTAATTAAAATTGCTATACCTCACCTTTTAGTTGAGTTACAATAAGCACACCATATAGCATCGATTTTTCAGTTATACAAATAGTTCTGTCAGCCGAGGAACACGAGCATACTCTAAATTATGTTTCAATTCTATTTTTTTAAACAAGGAACATTTTTATTGAATTATCATTTATAACATAGAGAACCATACATTTATATAAATGAAAACATACCACATTGATATCATTCCAATTGCAAACATTATACATTACTTATACATTACATAGTTCATTCAATTTCTGCCTTTCCTTAAACCTAATTCCTTCTCAAAAACATTATTTTGCATGCATTGTTCCCACAATTCAAATTTTTTCTATATAATCTTCTCCTACCCTTTTCTAAAGAATCCACTTTCAATTCTTTTATCTCTGTTACTATAGTCAGTTTACACGTGTCTATGATTTAAACAGTATTGCATTTCTAGATATTTTACTGATGAAACGAGGTAATGTTTTGACCTTTAGTATTCACAAAAAAGTGGTTTCCTGTAATGGTGACAATAGTTTTTCAAGTATGCATCCCCATACAAAAATAATATAGTAAAGGGCATTTCATAGGTTCATAGGTTCATAGGTAGGTACTAGGCTATTGGCCCAAGGGCCTAAGTAAGCCTAGCCAACAAGGTTCCCTGGCTTATGCCACCCAAGAAAGTTATTTTCCTGTGCCCCTGTAGAACAGAGCCACAGAAATGATCCCCGGAGTGTATTTTCTATTTCCCATCCACTCATCAAGATTTTTCTTGAAGAGTGCTAATGAGGAACTTTGCGTGACATAGATGGGTAGCTTGTTCCAGAGTATGGGAAGTCTCTGGGACAGGAATCTATCATGCCAGCATGTCCTGTTTATTGTGGTGACAAGGTTTAGGTCCCTAGAGCGTGTAGTCTGGAGGGACTGGGATTTCTTTAGGTGCAGGATGTCCAACAGCTCTGGATTTGACATAGCTTTATATGTTAGGCAGAGATCACCTCAGAGTAGGTGATATGCTACAGCGTAAAGCTGGAGCTTTTTGAGATGGTCAGTGTAGGGCATATGTTTGAGGCCAGTAATCCTCTTTGTGAGGTACTTCTGTGGCCTTTCCAGCTGATGCAGATGTCTTGTGAGGTACATTCCAAAAGGGGCGTTGTACTCTATAATGAGTCTAATGAGTGTGGAGTAGAGGGGAACGATTACCTCTTTTTTCCTGGATGAGAACCCTTTTGTGATGAGGTGTGGCATGTAAAAGGATTTCCTGACTACTGTGGAGATGTGATTATCAAAGTATAGATTACTGTCCACCTGGGTTCCAAGGTCTCTTATCACACATTCGGCATTAAATAGGCTGCCACCTATGTAGTAGTTCATGGGTACAGAGTTTTTACTAAAGTAGATGACAATGCACTTTTTGGCATTTAGCGTGAGGCCATGGCTCTGACACCAGGCATCTGTCTCAGTGAGTCCCTTCTGTAGGATGTCCACATCATTTGGGGACTCGACTATGGCTCCTAGTTTGCAATCATCTGCGAACTTCGTTAGCCAAAGGCCTTCTGTGTTAGCCTAAACTTTAGAGAAGTAGACACCAAACAGGAGAGGTCCCAGGACTGAACCCTGTGGTACTCCACTTGTCACTGGTTTGAAGTCAGATTTGGAGTCTGCAACTTTTACAGTGTGGGTTTTGTCAGTGAGCCAGTTGGCAACCCATCTTTTGACGTAAGGATTTATACCTAGTTTAGTGAGTTTATCTATAATTCTAGAATGGGGGATTGTGCCGAAAGCCTTGGCGAGGTCAAGATAAGCTGTGTGAACCACCTTACCCTCATCTACAGCTTTGGTGACTGCCTCAAAGAAGTCGATAAGGTTCAGGAGGCATGATCTGCCTTTCACAAACCCAAACTGGGTGGGGGTCCAGAGTTTGGAGGTTACCAATGCCTTTGTTTATGAGTTCCATTATGATACGTTCCATGGCCTTACAGACCAGGCTTGTCAGGTAAATAGGGCGATAGTTCCCGGGATCAGTGGTGGCTCCCTCTTTGTGGAGTGTGATAACTGTTGCTGTGCACCATTCAGTGGGCACAAAGCCTGATGTGAGGCTATGATTGAACATGGTGCTTAGGTTGGGAGCCAGTTCATTCTGAAGTTCGTGTAAAACACAGCCTGGGATGTTGTCCAGTCCCATGGATGCTGTGTTTTTCATTTAGAGAGTGCAGCTGTTACCTGTGTAATTGTGATTACAGGGACTCTGCATTCTTCCTGTATAGATATGGCCCCTTTACGGGGTGAGAGGGGGGTAAAATTAGCACTGAACCTATCTGCCAGGATGTTGGCAATATCATTTGGTTCTGTAATTTTCATGCCATTGTGCTGTAACTCGGAGCAGATCTGGGTGTTGCTATTGAGATTCCTGACATAGCTATAGAATGCTTTGTGGTTGTCCTTAGAATCAGTGGCAATTTTATTTTCATAGCTAACTTTGGAGGATCTTATAAGGGATCTTAGCTTCTTACTGAGGCTGACCAGGGAGCTCCTCCACTCATGGGATTTAACTCTCTTTTGCAACAGTTTCTACCTTCTGTTGTAGAGTTTGTTTATGGCAGGGGATCACCAGATTGACTTCCTTATTTTGGAGGATAGCATCTTGGTTCTGTTTGGGATAGCACGATCCATGCATTTGTGTAAGTGCTTATAGAGTGCATTTGTATAGGGTTCAGCAGTCGTAACTGTATTGTCCATCTGCATGGGTGTCATGAAGTTCGCCACTTCTGTCTTAAGAAGCATGAAGTTGGCTTTGGAGAAATTTTTTACCATGGTTTCCTTAATGAGGGGTGAGGGTGGGATGTGGATATCTAGGGTGATTAGCTTATGGTTGGATCTGACTAATGAGGAGTTGACTTCAGGTGTGGAACACCGGTCACTCATGTTTGTAATGACTAGGTCTAGGATACTGTTTCTCCTGGTGGGGCTGTGGATAAGTTGATCCAGGGCATTGGAATTTATGAATTCCAGAAAGCGTTGAGTGAAGGAGTTGGTACATGAGTAGCTTTCCCAGTTAATGGTGGGGTAGTTGAAATCGTCCATTATTAGGGTGTTTATTTGAACCCTAATATTTTCCAGTATATCAAGAAAAGAGGAGTGGGAATCCTGGGGCATGGTGGGGGATCTGTAGCAAGCTACAATTTGGATTGCAGTTTTGCCCAGAGTTAGTTGCACTTGGATAACCTCGGATGCATTATGCTGAGCAACTAGCCTGGAGGTGTGGATATCCTTAATGAATATGGACACACCTCCGCCTTTGGTGTTCTAGTCCAGGTTAGATATCTGAAAAGTGTGGTGTGAGTTATAGCCTGGTAATGCAGGGGTGCACTCTGGAGCCTTGAACCAGGTATTAGTCACTGCACAGATATCGATGTTCTCGATTTTAAAGAGTGCCTCGAGGGAGTGCATTTTGAAATTTAGACTTCTAGCACTGAGTAGCATTACCCTCAATTTTTGCTTGCCTGTTCCTGTTATTCATTAGATTAACAAGTCTTGCAGATGATAACTTTGAGTTTGAGCAAGTACAGAATTAATAAAATAAAGTTTCAACAGAAAGATTATTATTCCAAAATTCTAAATAAAGTCTAAAAAGGTCTTTAAAGGGAAAACAAATGAATATATACCTTCTGCTTTTGCATCAGAAAGTGTCCCAAAAACACAAGCCTCTCTCTCCCCCAGACATGACAGTTAGCTAAGAGGGTTGGACATTCCATTGACATGTACTGAATACAGGATTTAGTAAAGAAAAACTTCAGCATGTTAAAAGCGGTTCCATCTATCAATGGAATAGTAGGAAAAGCTCCCAATTTTATATACCAAAACGGGAAAAGCCTTAAGAACCTACTTGAGTAACCTATTACAATTAGCAAAGGTAAGATATGGTGAGAGTTGGTGACTGCAACCAGTAGAGGTTCCTAGAAAGAGGAACTGATATAAAGATAAGGGCAAGAACTTTTATGATTCCAGGTTGTTTTTCATGTATAGATAAGACCATGATATACATTGCCAAACACTCACAATGTGCTGCCTTTTATGGTGGGGAAGGAGAAGTTCAAGGTGCTTGCAGCAATGCTTATATTAACATATTCTTTCAAAAGCTAGTAGTAATGAAAATACACAAAAATTGTATGAAAGCTTCATTCAGATTTGCTTTCTAGAAAAATAAGAGATTCAAAGCAAGACAGTGCCAGAAGACATGTTAGATCAGAAAGAATATTGTTGGCAAACAAGGTTTGATGCCTCTTCATTGACTGGTTTAAATGTGATGGAAATTTTCATTTATTTTCTATTTCAAAGAAGAAAACTAAAACATTAGGCCATTTTTAGATGATGCTATGGTAAATGTAATATGTCTCTAAGACATTATATTTATGTAGCTGGTACATTAATGCAAATTTCAAAGTTTGAAGACATCTGGAGAGACAAAAGAGATGACTAATACTGTTGTTTTCTGGCTTGAGTAAAAGCTTTTATCCATGATTTTACCAGATTTTATTGAAAGGGTAACTATTCAGTGAGCCATTTTAGGCTTTGGTGGTGTGCCTTTCAGATGATTTTGAATATGATGCCATGGTGCATTGAAAGCTATATCTTGGACTTCATGTCAAATCTTTCATTTCTCGCGTGTTTATGGAAGTCTGTTGGTTTTAGGTTATAGCCCTGCCAGACAATAGATCTTTGCTTTTTGGCAGCTAAAAACAAATAAAAAGAATCTACTGGCACTTAATAGACATGGTAGGATATCTTTGTTAGGACTGGGATCAGACATATCAATTCTATTACATATAATGAACATGCTTTAGCAGACGCAATCATTTACTTAAAGATTTCTTGTACTGTCAAACCAAGTATGTTTTAATGATTATATTGTCTCTTTCTGTCTTCCTTGCCAATGAAAAAAGTGTACTATTAGATATTCAATGAGTCTGATTTACATTAGACAACATACTGTTATGGAAGTCTTATAAAGATAAATTGAAAATCATGGAAATGCACTTACAGATTTTGCAATGACTTTAATTTTCTTTAGCTCTTATTGTAAGTTGAATATTGACATACCTTAAAGTGCTAGCTATTTTTCATGCTACCATTACCATTTCTGTTAGGGTGCCAGAGGATGAGTTTCCCCTGAGCTGATAAAGCTATCCTGTGTTATATAAGAAGCCTGTAACACTGGACTGAAAGAAAAATAAATTGTTATTGTTTGGTATTCAGTCACTTTCCCTCCCCATGAAGATTCTTATTTGACTATCCCCATAAAGGTAAGATGAAGAGATCGTTTTGTTCTTTCATCTGATGAATAAAGTAGACACTGGTAATTGAATGTGTTTACGTATGCCAGTAATTGAAGTGGCCCTTTTATTTTTCATCACATTTTTAAGTTGTTCAAATATTCAACATTTATCAGCTAAAGCATTTCCTTCAAACTGCTGCCATACACCAACATAAAATATTTACCTTTCAGTTAAAATATTTTGATAAGAAAGAAGACCTTTAAGAAGGACAGATCACCATCCTAAGCTGTGACAGTGTTCACACATCCCTTTCAAGAGGTATGCAGTTCTAAAATAATAACAACCATAGTTTTGCTGGTTAAATTCTATAAGGTAGCATTGCTGATACACATTAGATGCTTGTGGTAGCCTTTCTCATTCATATAAATAAGTTCAATCCCAGGTCATAGCCTACTTTCAGCATTTCGACTTCCTTCAGATGTTTTAGTTCAAACATGAAAAAATGGCAGCTAATTGTTTTTTCTTTTTTCATTTTATGCTCTAGAGTTATTTTGCATTGTTTTTAGTTAGGTTTCCATGCTGAAGTCTCATCAAATCCAGTTGATGAATACATGTAGAACAAAGCAGCCCACAGATATGACCACTTACACTGGTGCCACCCTGCCAGCCATGAAAACTGCCATCAGTGCACTTCTGTCATACAATGTGTCATATAAAGCTGAATATCCATCTATCTTGCCATGATAATTTTATAATTTGCTAAAAGAATACAAAATTTGATTGGCATTCATATACATACTCATAAATAGATTCATACAGGATAACTATGTCCCCAACAAAAAAATCACATATCATTCTCCTCCATAAAGGCGGTACTTCTACAGGCTTCACTCATAAATACATGTCTTATAGCTTTCACAGATATAGTGAACAAAGCCAGCGATAGTGGTCAACTTGTCTCTGTCATATTACTTGACCTATCAAAGGCCTTTGATACAGTCAGCCATATTAAACTACTACAGAAAATGTCAGCCTTAGGTCTAACGCCAAACATCCTAAACTGGTTCAAGAGTTATCTCACTGATAGATGCCAATCAGAAAAATGGCAATCAGTGCTCTCACCTTTTCTCCCTAACAACACTGGCATCCCACGAAGATTAGCCCATGGTGCTCTACTCTTTAATATCCTTACAAATTCTCTTCACATTTGCACATAACATGATTCTCTCATACCGTATACTGATGACTCAACACTTATATGTACTTCCAACAACCATACACACCTCAACCAAATTACACAAGAATCCCTCACTGCTACTGAAAAAACGGTTACAGAACTCCCAACTCCTGCTTAACCCAAAGAAAAACAAGCATTTTACTTTTCTATCCTAAATCTCTGTCTCATGAAAAATGCAACTTTAAAATGTACTCTCTCAATAATACTACTATAGAAGTGGTAACCAATACAAAACTATTAGGAATGACCATAGATAACCTTAAGTTTGATTTACACAGACAAAATTACCTCAAAAAACACACCAAAAACTGGGATAACTCTACAAAGCTAGACACTTCCTCACCTCCACATCCAGATACACCCTTGCAAATAGTTATCTTCTGTGGTTTCTTCTTTATGAAGCCCCCATCTTCAGTAATCTTCAAATCTCACTTACTCCAAAGCTTGAACAAAGTTACAATAAAATAGCCAGATTTGCATCAAATTCTCACTGCTTTAACCCCATTGCACTGCCTACTGTCAACTGCCTAGCACTACCCGACTACCTAAAATATACTCAGCTAAATAAAATAAATCGTTCATTACCCAGCAACCTGCCCAGCCTTAAATTCTATACTACATAAACACTTCCCTAAATGGCCCCTGTGATCAAATAACCAAGTTCAATTCACTGTTCATAAACCAACTAAATAAGCAGGGTATTTTCTGTATTCTCACTCCATAGCTAAAATATAGAACACTATGCCCGCATCTATAAGGACAGACACACCCCTCAAATCCATCATCCACCCTCTTAAAAAATATTTGAAACTATATGGTACTGGTCATGTTCTACACCAGGTTAATCAAATAGCTCCTTAATTTATAACTGGAACAGCATTACCATCCATCTTGTCGTTATATTTTATACAATTGATGGTTCCCTCCTTGGTCCTCTTCAATGCCAATCTGGATTGATGGATGAGAAATCATAAATTCACACCTGGGGTACCGCTTATGTCCATTATGGATAGGGTTAATCTGTAAATTCTAAAAATAACAAAGCATAGGCACAAAATCATGCCTTCCTCCTGCCCCTAGCAGCCATATACCAGGTATACTGGGTTGCTTTGGCTAGGCTTGTACAGGCTCTTAAGTCATTAGCCTAGTAATTCCCTATGAACCTATGGCACTGCACTGCCCTCCATTTTCTGATGCTTTTTATGAAAATAATGACATCACACCACAAAAGGCTTTGAAACCTGCAGTAAAACACTTTTCCTAGCATTTTAGTGGTACTGCATGGTGCATCATAGACAGAGAACAAAATTATGGAAAAATACTCTAAAATGCACCAGAGAGAGAATATGAAAAACACAATGCTTCTAAGAGCTAGTAGATCACGTCCATTGGCTTAACAATCTCCTTTAACAGAGAACACAGAACTCCAGAAAAATCAATCAGCTCAGCAAATCCAGTGACCTACCATGTAGGATATGGCAATGGTATATTACAATTGTGGGGCAGAGTTCAGGCAGATAGTCAATATTCCAAGTCTGCTGGATTATCAGAAGCAATGCCACATATATTAACACTGTTGTTTTGTTTGCTTGTTAGTTTACATTCAGCTTCTTCCTCTCTCTGTCGAGAGAATGCAGCATTTTGTGGTGTAAATGTCTTTGTTATTCATCTGAACTTGACAATATGATGTTAAATGCAGAAAAGGAATTGCAAGCCAGTGCAGTTGCTGCATGCATATATGTAGCTATAATGGTCCAGAAAGAGAGGAATTTAAATGGAAAACTAATCAGTTTCTTTCAGTCTAATGAGTTTTAATGTTCAGTTTAATAAATTCAAAATGGTCATTGTGTTTTCAAAAGCCTTTGAATGGTAACATGAGCGCATACCTCTCAACCTCTAAACAAAAGAAATAATGGGGAGATGAAGGCACAAAATAAGGACAAATATCAAATATTGAGCTTATAAACTTAGAAGGTTGTTAGAATAATAGAATTTGTATTAGAATGCATTTTCTGAAGGGTATGAAGTCTGAAACTGAAATATCTATCATTATTTAGTGACTTCAGTCCTCAGTGATGTGCCAGAAAAGCACACATTTTATGAGGAACAGACCAAATATATGAGGCAAAAATCTGGACATTGTGTGAAAATCTGGAAAGTTGACAGATACCCATGTGCATGTATTTTAATGGTGGTTTGTAGAATCTGCCATAATGCTTTTAGATTGTAATCGTTTTTTTCCAGGTTGCACTCTTTTGACAGGATCTCTATTATTCTTTATTAAATGCACTACTTGAGGAACTTGTTTCCTTTTATATTGAAAGGAAATATATTTTTTCTGGTGTTTGTATCGTCTGTTTTCAATTTTTTTTTTTTTTGCATTTATTATGTACCCCTCAGTGTGTTTTTTGTGAAAATTTGAAATCCAAATGTAAAAAAGGAAATTGTATGCTTATTTAGAAGTGTTTGTATTGTTTACACTGTTTTATGATAAGTAGGAACAGATTGGCAGGAAAGGACAGTGGCATAGCTGGTAGATCCTGGTCATTTACCCTTTCCTCGGGCACCATTTGAGTACTAGACACGGGTCCAGGGAAGTAAATGCTGTGGGAAGAAATAGCCAGGGAATTGTTATGGCTAGTCTTGTATAGGCCCTAGTTGCAGATAGCCTAGTCCCAACCTATGGACCTATGAACCTATGATCTACCTATGTGGTGACACACATCCTATGTGTTAACTAAGGCCTCATAGACAACATCATAGTCATTTAAATGATGAGCCCTACAAACTGCTCATAGATACAGCCACAAACTATCCATTCAACACACAAACATCTGCCTTCCATAGTACAAGCGCAAGCATACAGGAAGACATAATAAATGCCTTGGACATTTCATTTTATTAACCTTCTAGGTTGCATCCTCTCTGAATAAAAAGTTGATTTAAGATGTTTTTGTTTAAAAATAGCTGACTTTTCCATCTGTGAATTTGGATCTCATTCATCTCCATATTGTGTATGGCTGAAGGCTTGCTTTGTTTTGAAAAAGTTGACTAATTTGGTCGGACTGTTTATCAAAACAGGCGAGCTTTTAGGCATGCTTTCCTATAGTGAAGAAGGTATTTATATTTTATAACCCATCCTCCTGCTGTTTTGGAGGAGTACAGACAGAAGCTCATTAAAGGTTGGTTGGTCTGCTAGTGCGACAGGCTGAAATTCAAAAGTGGAGGTGCACCTTAGTTGCTGATGACGGACTAAAGTGCATGATTAAAAACTTTTTTTTTTCTTTTTAATTTAGTTGCTATTTTCAGCCAGCTTATAGGATGGTAATAATTTTTTATATTGTTTATTTCTATAATATTGTCAGGAGGATAGCTGCAGCAGATCCAGGGAAGTAACTTTTAAGCAAATATATTATAAAGCAGGGATATTTGTGTGAAGCTGTGAAAAATAATTAGATTAAAATGTGTTAGAGAGTAGTTGAATGCATGTGTGCATGTTCATCTACAAGTGTATATATATATATATATATATATATATATATATGTGTGTGTGTGTGTGTGTGTGTGTGTGTGTGTGTGTGTGTGTGTGTGTGTGTTTGTTGTGTGCGTGCATCTCCATACATATATCTATGAGAAGCACAGAACTTTTCCAGAGAAAAGATTCTTACTGCTGCTCTCCACATGACTGGAGCATAAGTTGCCTCTGTTGTTGTTTGTGGTATTCTCAGGGTTAATTAGTCATTGTGCACACATACCACATCCAAATATACTATGTTTAGTCTTGTGACTACAAATGTAGTAGCCTGAATGTGTAGATGGACTGAATTCAGTACAAAGCATTCGGCTTGTTGAGGTCTATATTAGAAGAACGAAACAACGAAAGAGCGAATGCTCTTTCATCGACACGTAATGAAGTCTGAAAACAGCGAAGTTATGGAACAGTGATTTTTTTTTTCCCAGGGAAAAAAAATCGCTGATCCAAAAAAAAAAAAAAAAAAAAAGAAAAAAATTAAAAAGACAAAATAAAGTGGGGGGCTTTGCCTCCCACACCTCCCTACATAAATATACCAATTCTGTGATTGAACCACAGTGGAGAAAACAGCAAAGTCCCAAGAACGGCCCAGTGATTTTTTTTCTTGGGAAAATAATTGCTGTTACGTAACTTTGCTGTTTTCAGACTTTGGGTTTTACATGTCGACGAAAGATTGTTCACTTTTTAGTCGCTTTGCTCTTCTAATATAGATCCAGCTTGTTGTCATTGTCTCTGTTATGTTACAATCAGATTGTATGGGTCAGTTCCTTTTTGTAGCAGGGATGCATGTCACCTGTGACAATGAGGCTATACTACAGGACTCTCATAAGGTCTGTAGGTATCTGCTGTCTCTGTGCACTACTATGTGTGCACACATACAAACCTTTTCATGTATGTAGCTCCTGTGGTAGGCATAGCAACTACTATGAGAGTGTGCAGGGAAAGCAACAACAGCTTTCCCTGTTACTGCAATATGCAAGGTAATACCCATTGCAAACCCGTATCATGATAAGTTATATTGCCATTTAATATATGTTAGATGACTTGTACTGCTGGAGAGTACAACCCATAGTCCACTGGACAAGAAAATATGACAAACAAACAAAGAAACAAAGAAACACAAACAGTTCAGTACAGACACACTTTCAGGGAAATTGTGAGATCATGTGCAGCAGGTGGTGTGACTGTCATTGAATTTCTGTCTGCCACACTGGCCCTCATTATAAATATTGACAGATGGAATCCCCTTCTTGACAGGACAGCAATGTTTCTCTGGTTGTTATGAATCATTTATGATGGATCTTCCCATTGTAAATTGTGATGCTTAGAGTGAGATTCTTGCAGGTAACAACACTGGATATTATGTGCAGTTTATGATGACGATGACAAATGTTACTGTATGTGGTACCATTTTCAGATTGTAAAAGGACGCACAACAGGCTGCTGTACTTACACAGACATTTCCACTTGACATGCAGAGTATGTTGCAGTGCACAGCATGAACATTTAACTATAATGCTCATGCCCCATATTCTGGGGTGCATACCTTTCAACTGTCCAGATTTTTGTAGAATGCCCAGATTTCTGCCTTATATTTTTGGTCTGTTCCTCATAAAATTTGTGATTTACTGGATTTTTGTGGCAAATTAATGAGCACTGAATTCACTAAATAATGACAGGCATTTGCTTTTCAGTCTTCATATCCTTTAGAAAATGCATGGTAACACAATACCTTTTATTTTAGCAACTTTCTAAGTTTATAAGAGCAATATTTAAAATGTGTATCTATTTTTGGGGCTTTGTCCCCCCATTATTTTTGGCTTTGTCCAGATTTTTTCTGCTTAGAGGTTGAAAGCTATGCTGGGGTGTAATTCACAAATATTTATGCTTGTAGGTCCACATTTTATATTCTTGTAGAAAACAAGTTGTGTAAATCTTACCTAACAGTGACTTTGCAGTTTATTTATTTAGTTATTCTCATTTGTTAACCATGAAAGCCTGACTGTGTCTTAAAGATCCCCTTTTAGCTGAGGCCCCGGGAGAAATGATCCAACAATTTTACAAACAATTTCAGTTACAGTACTAGAATCACATAAAATTACACATTACACAAAATGAAATATTTTTCTACGGACAAAAAGGAAAATATTCAACAGATATACAAAGATTTTCAAACAAAATAGTTGACCTGCTGGTTTATATAAAGTTACACATTACAAATTACATTACTAAAAAAACATAAAACATGAAAAAAGATTAACATTAACTTAACTAGACACATACATTAGAGAAAGACCAAGAACTGAGTAGGATTTTTTAATTTTATATTGTTCATTCAATGACAGGCAACCAGTACAAGTGCATGTTTTTGATGAAGTAATTATTTTGTGGTATTTTGATAGTGTGTAGTTATGTTGTGGTATTGTGGTAATATGTAGTTATATTGTGGTATTCTGGTAGCGTGTAGTTATGTTGTGGCATTGTGGTAGTGTGTAGTTATGTTGTGGTATTGTGATAGTATATAGTTATGTTGTGGTATTATGATAATGTGCCATCTTTGCTGTGCAGGAAAATGAGGTCTTGATTAATGTCCTCTGCAATGATGTGGCTTTCCTCCTGGGTTGTGGCAATGATTGTGATACATAGAAAAAGTAATGGGCCCAGGTCATATCTGATCTCAATATCACTACTGGCCACTTAAAATCCATGTGTTGCAGAAGTATAACTGACCTATATGACAAAGCAGGAGAAATTGTAGGGATGTCAGGTTCTTCA